>NW_010430819.1:0-6148 GCF_000710305.1 Buceros rhinoceros silvestris
GGTATCATCAGAAGCTGGATGTGTATGCAGTGGCACAGAGATACACCCTGGAAAATCCCTCCATGTCCTAGAAGGACTCAGTCCTGCACCTTTTACAATTGATGATACTGCCCTTGGTTTCAACAGGGCTCATTTGTTCTGGTAAGATGAGCCTCTTGGCTCTGTTAAATCTCTGTCTGTAACAACGGTTTTATGTTCAGCGTAGAGAAGTCATCAATATCAGCACTGTCTCCCAAAGATCCCAGACTACTCAGATGCTTGCTCGTAGCACCTCTTAACACCTTAGCTTGCTCTTAGCTCATGAATATTCTGTCCATCTCCTGAGACCTGTGGCTCCCCTTTGTCTGTCTCACCGAAACTTCTGTTCCTGGTCCCTGCAATTCACTTGTAAAAGTGAATTTCTCCCTCTTAAGACTTGGGATGATTTTTGGTTTTGTTTTCTCTGATAAGAGGTACAGTGGGCTACCTTAGCCATCAGATTAGTGTGTCTTGACATACACACACACAGAGTCACACACACACACACATCTTCTGTCTGCCCATTTACTTACTCCAATCCTGTCTTACCCTGTCAGAGGGCTTTGAAAGGCAAATCCTATCAGAGCATAATAGGGAGGGAAACTAAAGCTATTAGTACAGCACTTTCTTAACAGGTCAGGGGACAGAAAGGGAGCCCTCTAATTATCTTCAGATATATGTTCTTTTCTTTCTCGTCTCGAATAACAACTAAATACAAGCTCCTTCAGATGGCTTTAGATGCTCTTAACTTATCCAATAAGTAATCCAGAAAAAGGGTGAGCAAGAGAACAAGTGGCTGCTCGTTCCCCATCTCTAGCCACATCCTTAGGGGAAGGGGTCTGCATTCGATGGAGTCATGTACTGGCTGTCCTTCCTGACAACTTTGTTTCTAGTGAGAAAAAATAGAGGCACGGAGAAACCTAGAGAGTCAGGAAGGCACATCATACCTGTAAAAAGGAGGTCTCACTGAAACAATATTTTTGTCAAATGTTATCCTCTGGTCAAGTAGCAGAAAGGAGAGTCCTACTTCTACTGTCTGTCTCCTCCCTGGCCCTGCACTGTATCCCTGGTTGGGTTCCTCACCTGAGAAGCTCTATGTCATAGTGAGAGGGCAATTTTTTGCATGGCCTTGATAATCTGTCTCCTTAAAGAGTCTACTTCAGGTCTGAACTATTACTCATTTTCCATCCTGCCCAACCCACCACAGCTGGGTGAGTGGGGCACCCAAAATGAGTGGGTCTTATCTCATTTGGTAGCTGGATGGTATGTTTGTTGCTGCTTTGATTGTAAAGTAGGCAACATGTGAGTCTTACTACTCTCAATAAAGACCCTGGTCACGGTTGTTTTCAAGCATCTCCTTCCCAGGAAGAATTGGAACAAGGGTGGAAGGTAGTGAAGGGTGTCAGAGAAAGTCATTAATATCATTCAATATGATCTTTAGCTATTTCAGAGCAATGAACAACACTTGTGTACTGGAGATGGGTACAAACTGTATACTAAACATATTTGGGCACCTAATTGTTTTAAATAATGACATACCAAATCCTCTTGGTGCCCTGCAGGACATTTGGTCCAGTCACTTATGGCAGATTACAAAAAAAAGGAGGAATTTACGGAGGTATCAGCCCTCAACCTCCAAGTGCTCAGACTCAGGACCAAAAGCAAACTTAACATCTCTTGGTGTATCTCCTGTATTGAAAGGAGCCTAAAGGAAAATCTCCATGTTCTTAAGGCTAACAGCAAATCATCATCTCATAAAAATAAAGTGCTAACTGGAAAGTGGGTGGGTGGATGGAGGATGAGTGGCTCTCATTTCATGATCTGTCAGATCGTGAGGAAACATTCCCAAATCATGGGCCCCTTTGCTATGCTGTGACAGCAGCAGCACAGTTTGACTTTCTTACACAGTATGGCTGCAGCATGGCCAGTCTGCTCTGGGCTCACCTAAGAAGCCACGTGGTACCACACACCTGCAAAGCCACTGAGCACCCCACGTGGCAGATGTGCAGGTTTCATTTCATAGCGTGGTCCTGCAGAGTTCCGTTATCCTCACGAGCTATGGAAGAGTTGTGTAGTTCAGGTAGAGAACGTGCCCTATGCCCTGTGCAACACACAGATTCAGCCTTGTACCTCAGGCCTCCCACAGCTTTTCTGTGCTCTTTCAGTTTTCTAGCCCCAGTGTGCTGGGAAAGTAGCATGACTAGCACCACTGAAACCAGACTAGAAATGCCAGCTGTCTCCCCATTTCTCCGGCAGGCATCTGAAGTGCTTTCCTCGTTTGGAAAACTAGCCAGTAGACTTACAAGTTCCCCATGTCCATTATCCTTCTTGTAGGATTTTCCCCCTTAGCTGCCTTTTTCATATTGTAGGAACAAGACCAGCATTCTCGTCTGCTTCCCATTAATTTCCCTGTTCAACTCTTGGATCTTGGCGATCTCCTTAAGGAAATAAGGCAAATCAGGCTTAAAATTCTCCTGAAACCTTTCCTCAGTAGTGAAAAGCTGATGGTAGTTGTAATTAGTACCTTGGCTTTAGAGTTACTTAAGTGACTGGATAAGCCAGTCTATTTTAGTAGTAGTAATTTTCTAATCTATCAGAAGACACTGGGGGTTTCAACAGAGAAGATAAATACATCACGAAAAGCTATAAATATGCTTTACTTATAGAAGACTCCCAAGAAATGTAGTAAGAAAGGGTAGAGAAAAGTTGTTCTTGTGTAGTTTTTTATAAATACATAGAGTTCAGTAGAGGTCTCCTGGGTTTTGCGCCCATCCTAAAGGATTGAACAGGAAGACTAGACATTGTTGAGGATGCAATGAAGTTGGGGGAAAATCCCTTCCTTTCAGCTGCAGGCCTCTCTTACACCAAGAGGTGGTTCAGAGAAAGATGCCAAAGACTGAACGACCGTATTGCATAATGTGAGATGGTCCCTGCAGATGAAGAAACTTGTAGAGTCCAGACATTCCCTCCCCAGCTGTGTGAAATTGTCACCCTGCTAGTAATAACTAGAAGAATTGAGATTACAGGCCTATCTGGCACCTTTTGCTAGCATTAGTTTCAAATTTTACACGCTCCGAAGATCACTGATTCCTGCTCACAACTCCTGTTAAATATCCTGAAATATATCTCTTCTAGAAAATTGTTCTGCTTTAGCCATTCTTTCAAATAGATGCTTCCACAAGGAGGGATTTTCAGCCTGTTTTTGCTGTACGATTGTTTCTAATCACTCTATTGCCACTATTGTGGCAATTAAGTGCCTGTGCAATGCCCCAGCTAGAAAATGTCTTTTTCATTTGATTAGATCCCAAGTTCAGTCTTATTACTTTATTAATAACCTCATTACATCCATGGTCTGAATTGATCCCTCTTATCAGCACTGGCTCCTGCTCTGCTCTCATCTTTCTCAGAGTAATGTTTCCAAAGGGAAAAAAAATTTCTAGCCATCTCTCTATGCAAGGCTCCTGTACAATCAATAAGAAGCCCATCGCTTCCACACTTACCAGCCGGCCTGGCAATTCTTGCTTTGCTCGTTGTTTTATCATTGCAGAGAAGCGTCTCCTCCTCCTGATGAGGTCTATTTACTCTGCAGTATACAGCAGGGTATGCAGTGACCAGGTGCCTTGCTCGCTCAGGAGGACTGAAAGGCTTAGAAATCCTACAGAGAGATAAGAAGTGAGAGATTAGGGTCAGCACTGCTGTAGTCGCTTAAGGACTGAGCAGATTATGCCAAAAAAAGCCAACGTGAATGTGTCATATTCTTCTTGCTGTTTTAAAGAGAGGAGTACTCTTACTTTAAGTACCCATTTTTAAAGAATCCCCCTCCTTCACCTATCTTTCACCCATCACGCACCTTCTTCATTCTTACATTATTTTTCCTTCTCTTGTGTGTCCTTCACTTTGTCTTTGCTTCCTTTTCACTGGGGAATGTGGCCCTAAAATCCTCAAATCATGCTTGCCTGGCAGTTAAGGTGTTGATTTCCAAAACACTGTCCTCATGTTGGTGTTTCAGCATCTAAGTAGAATTTTTCTGATTCTCAGCCTTATTGGTGGCCTGGTTTCTGGGTATATTTGGTTTCTGAAAGCCAAGTCATTTATGTTATATCCAAATTCCAATGCATGATGGCTGGTAGCCTGCAGTGAGGTATGTGAAGCAAGAGGTGTTTCAAGCCATGTCAAGCCTTTGGCGTTACCCACTCACATACACTGATTATGTGCATTCATTGCACAGAGTAGAAGAACCTTCATAAGGTCGTGCTGAAAGTGGGTAATGTAGCTGTTCTTGTCAGCGATTTTAACAGTCCCAGTCCTGGTCCATTGACAGCGCTCCCAGCTATGCACCAAAAGGGAACAAGGCAAACTGACTGAGCAGTGAAATCTCAACAGTTTCGTTGAAGATAGCACAGCCTATCAGGTCTGGGAGATGACAACAATGCAGGTATTGGCTGAATTAGTTTAGAGAGATGTAGCAGGGGGAGTGGACTCTGTGATCAACCATCAAACAGCATCAGGGATGGGTACCTTGAAGGTGAGGAGTGGAAGGCAGGGAGAGGAGGTCAGATATGTACTGTATCTCCACTTTGACAAGGAAACTGCTGTGTCCAGCTAAGGAGAGCAGCCTCCTTGGCTTACTCCAATTGCATTCTAAAGAGCTACTTGTTCCTGCCAGCAGCCCTTGTGGAAGCACCAGTTGAAGGCATGACATGTGAGTCCCTTTCATTGCCTGATAGCACCACTTTAGCAGGATGAGCCTCTGAGTTTAGGCTTGTTCCTTCCAATGAGTTCTTAAATAAGCAGCAGTTTGGCTCTGTTTATTTGGTGCTGCTCAACTCTCTTGCACTGTCACTTATGCCCAGCTCTTCTACATCATCATCTTCCTGTGTCCTGCCATCTCCAAGCTTTGCCTTCCCATACCGTAGTCCCATGGTGAAGTCATCAGAATTACATGCATCTTCAGACAGTACACAGATGCTTTGGCCTGTGCTCCCTCACACCAATGAGTATTTTTAAAAGAGAAGCCTGATTTCCAGACTTTTTCATTTTTTCCACTGATTGATGTTTGGAGAAGATGCAGATGTTTCCCATTTGGCCAGGGGCTCCCTATATCCACAGACAGATGCTTGGCAATGTCAACGCTTATTTGCAGCCTCTCATCAGATATACTGATGAATGTCATGTTTGCAGCAGTGTTGTCTCTGATGGTTTTCTAAGCCATTCTATTGTGGCAAGCAAACCTATTCACAATTTCTGTCAACCAGTGGCTGTGCTGTAGCCGCAGAGTGGTTCCTATGCCTATTCATTTTTTATTTCTGTCTTGAACAGCGAGGGGTAGTTGGGCTTTTATCAGGACCAACAGGAATAGATTAATTCAGTTCCAGGCATCCAACAAGTAAACATGAGAAATTCAGAAACATTCTGGAATTTTATTAGGCTAAATCTATACAAATAAATTAAATACGCTTCATTCTTTCTCACTGAAGCCAGCATGCATGGTGCACTTCATCCTGTGATAGTAAAGTGTGCTAGACTGCATAAGAGGGTGACTGCATTCAAACCACACGAAGGAGGCCACGGTGCCTGGCAGGTCCTAGGTGTCAGCCTGTGCCCGGGAGGCATTTAAGAGGGTGCTGGTTGTCATGGGCCAAAAGCATGTCAGGGTCCTTCCAGCACTTCAGCAGCACAGATAGTCCAGTGCCCCAAAATATTCCCTGATATCGATGAGTTGACTAGAGCAAGGTGTATCCTCAGAGGGGCTGGGGATAGAAATTATTCCATTGGCAGAGACGAAGGTTACGGCAGTGCTGAGTTTGGAAAGATAAAGATTAGAGCTCTGCAGCATTCAAAGTGCGATCTGCCCAGCCTGGATTGCTGGTCACAACGGGATTGTACAAGGAGAGGATTCAGTTATACAACCAAAGATGACGGCTGGTGTCACTGGTGTCACTGAGGAGACAAATGCCCTCTCTCTCCTGGTTTGAATAGGCCATGATCTTGATCAGAAGAGACTTCATTGTTTTTGTAGGGGGCATTTTACAAGGAGATAAATGAATATCTTCTGTTCTCCGTCTCTGCTATTTATTCTGAAAGGTCAGTGACCTGCGCTGTAAGGATATGGGATACACAGTCATTCCTG
>NW_010430819.1:6227-17042 GCF_000710305.1 Buceros rhinoceros silvestris
TCCTGCTATGGCATCCGCATTTCCCATCTAGCTCTGGGTAGCTCTGCCATAGGGATGGAAACCAGGGGGGACGTAGACTTTCAGCAATGATCACGACAAACCACATCCATACCAACAATGTAGGACAGTGCAGACAGGACCCTTAATATTCCTTAAATTACGCCTGTGCATTAGAACTTTCTTAACTGCATGTTCCTTCTGTCTGCATATCAATATGGGAAAATCCAGACTAATGATACTGTTGTTCTTGGACGTTGTATAGGATAAAACAGGAATGAAAAATTCTCAGAAGTATCTGTTCCTAAGGCCAGCTTCAGTCATTTCACACCTTTCAGCATGAAGAGCAAGAACAATTCCAGGACTTGAACGTGCAGCTAGTGGCTCATACAGGATCAGTGTACACAACCTCAGACCCTCCTGTGGTCAGGATGGACACCAGGACTCCCCGAAAGCTTCTGGGCCCCATTGTGCTGGGCACAGTCTGAATACCGTTGAGCAACTGTCTCTCAAATATTTACAACCCATATAGACAATGCAGGGACTCGGGGAGGATGTGGAGGCAGCAGAGGGGAAGTGATCTATTCCAGTCACACCAAGAGGTTAATTGCAGCATTTGGGCAGCGCAGCTGATGCTCCCTTCCCGCTTCCTGGCTGACATAGACTTTGTCTTTCTAATCCTTTGGGCTCTGCTTCTTTCTTTCCACCAAAGAATCTTGTTTGGTTTTTTTTAGCCTGATTGACCTGGCTGGCTTATGTTAGCCTTGGGAAACACAGTCTTGGGCCAGCCCTTCCTCTAATGAGGAGCTGATGCTCCTGAAGGCTCCCAGGGCTTCACCCTCCCAGAAGGACCAGAGTGATTCTCCACACTATAAGGCAGGTCTTAACTTTCCTAAGCAGGATGGATCCTTTCAGAGAGTGATGGTTAATGGCTGGAAAGATTCAACAGCCCCAGTGTCACTTTAAAAAAGCAATAAAAGAGCCAGGAAATACGACTTCTCCAGAAAAAATAATAAATACTGCATTTGGCTGTTAACATGATGGTGTGAGTTAGGCACAGCACTATGGTAACCGGTTTAAAAGAGAGAGTTAGGTCTTTGCTACAGCACTTTCTATTAACTGTGCCAGGATCCTTTCCAGAGATAACACAGTTCATAGGACAAGTCCTTCAACCCCTGTGAAAATGGGTTATTGATTTATTTTTTCATTTAAAATTCTATCCCTTTCTATCCCTGATGTGTTTTACTGTTGTTCGTCTGAACTCCACTGGGTTGCACTGAAGTGAACACGCGAGAGATATATGCTTATAGTCTGGCAGGGAACTGCCAAGCCTGAGAGTTTCCAATATGGAAAGCAAAGGTGGAAATGCCTAAGTAGTTATTTTAATCAGCTGATCTTTCTACTGAGAGCAGCTCACGGGGTGAGGTAAGTAAGTCAACATTATCTGTTAATGTTTTAAATCCTCCTAAATCAGAGCTTGGAGTGGACTTTCTGGATTAGGAGTCAAACAAAAATTGACACATGGCGATATATCACCAAGGCCTGGAAACCCCGCTGGTGTCTATTAACAGAAATGTTTTTTGAATGTACATCTAAAAAGATCTGAAAAGTATCATGAAGACAGCAGTCAACATCTGCATACAGCAGGATTGTTTAGTCTGGAGAAGAGGAGGCTGAGGGGAGACCTTATTGCTCTCTACAACTACCTGAAAGGAGGCTGAGTGAGGTGGGGGTCGGTCTCTTCTCCCATGTGATAAGTGACAGGATGAGAGGAAATGGCCTCAAGTTGCACCAGGGAGATCTAGGTTTGATATCAGGAAGAACTTCTTTCCAGAGAGGGTTGTGCAGCCTGCATTAAATATGCAGAATATCTGAATAACTTTCTGTAACGCGAATAATTGCGCTAGGGGAAATTTACATCGGATATTAGGAAGCATTTCTTTACAGAGAGAGTTGTAAAGCATTGGAACAGGCTGCCGAGGGCAGTGGTGGAGTCCCCATCCCTGGAGGGGTTTCACAGCCGTGTCGATGTGGTGCTGAGGGACATGGTTTAGGGACCCTGGCAGTGCAGGGGGAACAGTTGGACTCGATGATCTTAAATGTCTGTTCCAGCCAGATGATTCGGAGATTCTGTGATTCTGTAGGGTTGCTGAAGGATGTGCCGGACTCCTTGCAGCTGTTTCAAAAACAGCAGCAGGAGATCACTTCCTCAGGAATGATCAATACACTCACACACACACACACACGCTCTTGTGTGCACACACAGAGCAACAATAATCCAGTCATGTTTAAGGCTTCCCTGCCAATGCTCTGTCCTGTCATTTCACCTCCCTTTAAAAACAAAATAATCAGAAATTTTCTGAGGCACGAGTGAGTACGGCTTTTGAAAAACTATGTAGGAAAATAAAAAACCGCTTTTGCAAGAGAAGTTAAAAAGAAAAAAAGGAGGATTTAAGCTTTTCAAAAGAAAAAATATACGCAATCTTGTTCTAAAGTACATGTGAGGAATAGAGGAATAGCAAAAGGCAAATTACACTGAAAACTGAAGTACAGTGGTGATGGGGGTAATCAGCTTATGGGCTGCTTTCATACAATAGACCAAATCATGCATAATTTTCAGCGGCACCTTCAGCTCTCACTGCCCTCAAACAACACCCCTTATGCAAGCAAAGGCTCAGCAGAGCAGACCTGTGATGTTTTTTACCTTCCATTTGCACCATTGTAGCCATCAGGGACAAATCTGAGACTCCTCCATTCTCACAAAAATGAGAAATAATTTCAGCTGCGTCTATTGCATGCTACATGCTAAATGACAAATTAGTTGCTGTCTGTAGAAAAGGAGCCAAGGTGACCTCTTCCACCTATATGCAACAATTGCCTTAACAATTATGCCATATCTAACAATTTTCTTTTCAAGCCCAGGGCAGTTGTTTATGCAGGGGGTTTCTTCACTAACTGCTTGTGCAAGGATGGGGGTTAATTCTGTTCCCTCTTTTAATTTCTGCTCCTGTCACAAACTGGGAAGATTAAAATAGGACCTGAATAAGAAAGTGAAGCTAATTGCATTCTCTTTTTCTAATATCCACACTTTCACGGTAGGTAATAAACTAGACAGGAAAATAGCCAGAAATAGCAGCAGCATGTCTTCACAGCTGAATTTTTGCTGGCCAATTGCATGCAATGTACCCCCACC
This sequence comes from Buceros rhinoceros silvestris, assembly GCF_000710305.1. NCBI lineage: Eukaryota > Metazoa > Chordata > Aves > Bucerotiformes > Bucerotidae > Buceros > Buceros rhinoceros. The sequence continues at coordinate 9,418 of NW_010430819.1, forward strand.
CCCCAGGACACACAGATCAGCTTTAGTCTCCCATACAGTCTGTCTCCAGACCACTCCTTAGCTCACAAGTGTCATGCATGAAGCCCAGTAAATTGGAAAAGCAGGAACTAGAATGCTAATCGGTGATTCTTAGAGATTTATGATGGACTTCTAAGCTGTCCCACTCCAAATCTTGCTGTGGGCTAGAGCGGAGCTTGTTTCATGTAGATATGGAGCTATATGAAGCCATCGTTAGTCCAGTTACAGCTTTCATAATCTAATAGTCAAGATTATTTGTCCAGTCAAAAAATCACACATGCATAGTTCAAATTAATACAGAGAACTCTCAATAATGCTGTTAAAATTGTTTTTCGAGGAAAAAAGGGAAAAAAACCTCATGGCACCAACTTTTTTGATATCTACCCTTTTTTTCAATACTGTGCTCATTCTTTCTGTGCCTGTCTGGCTCCCGCGGTTGACATTTCAGCCTTACTCATGAAGGCTGGGAGGTGGGTTGTGGTATGTTATCAGTATCCTGAGATGTCTGTCACAAGTAGTATGACATTTGTGGTGGGGCTTGCTTCCTCCTCATTGAGGTGCTGGAGCTTGTCCAGAGGAGGGTAACGAAGCCGGTGAAGGGTCTGGAGAGCAAGTCTGATGAGGAGCAGCTGAGGGACCTGGAGTTGCTTAGTCTGGAGGAAAGGAGGCTGAAAGGAGACCTTACCACTCTCTACAACTCCCTAACAGGAGCTTGTAGCAAGGTGGGGGTTGGTCTCTTCTCTGATATAACAAGTGATAGGACGGAAGGAAATGGCCTCGAGTTGTGCCAGAGGAGATTTAGATTGGATATTAGGAAAAAATTCGTTACGGAGAGGGTTGTGCAGCATTGGCACAGGCTGCCCAGGGAGGTAGCAGAGTCCCCATCCCTGGAAGTGTTTAAAAGGCGTGTAGATGTGGAGCAGAGAGACATGGTTTAGAGGTGACCTGGCAGTGCTGGGTGAACAGTTGGGCTGGATGATGTCTCTTTCAACCAAAATGATCCTGTGATTCTGGGACTCACGTGATGTTGATGCTGGTGCTTTGCTCTTTCTCAATTTTGGACCTGCTGGATTTATTTTTATATATTTTCTTAACAATTTCTTTCTTCTGATTATGCTCACCATTCAGTTTTGCTGTTCTTGTTGTTATCTCCAAAACTAGTTTCACATGAGCAACATAGGGCTGCACTTCTGCAGTGACCATTGATGGATCTTTAAGGTTTATCTTTATAGTCTGGGACTGCTGGTAACATCCCATCCCTGTACACTTCCACCCCACATCTTATTTTGAACTCACAGACTGTTCAAGCTACATTGTCCCTCTTTGTTATCACTATAAACTAAAGCTGATCTAAATCAGTCATGGGCCATAGACTGCCCTAGACAGTTGCTGTCCTTAAAAAATAGAAAAACTTGAAAACAACTCAGCCTAGGCAAGCCAAGCCAAGTCATCAGTCTGGACAAACAAAACCTTTACCATCAGGTCAACACAAAACCTGTGGACTTTAACTAGTAATAGCAGAAATCATAGTCACTGGTCTGAAAGCCTTCCTGCTATACTTACATCAAGAATCTAAAAAACTCCTTTCAGACAGCTCTAGAAAGATGCACTTCTCGTGACATTGTCACAGGCAGGTCCCAATCATCTGACAAGCCGTGGTGACTCCACCTCATGTATCAGTTCAGCTGCTGCACCAAACCATCCCTGGGTTCCCATTACAGGTGGCTGCTCCTTGGCTGCTCTCTTGTTACTTGTGCCTAATGCTTAGTGAGTAGCTCCCAGTCATTGGGTCAACAGGAGGGTTTTAGTACCTCCCCACTTCCCAAGGGTCTATCTGTAGTCTTTAATCACTGTTAAAGACCATCTCTAGCACCCCGGACTAATCACGAGGTTGAGAGCGCTCAAACTTTGCCAGAATTTCCTGTTACACTCCTGTGCTTTCGATTACTCTTAGCACTGATTTCAGCTTTCTCTGCAGCAGCCCTGCTTCATGCTGCAAGACCGTTATGTGGTTTGTCCTGCATTTCTGGGTATCTGTAAATGATACCTTCCTGTGTATTTAAAACCCAATGAAAGAACACCCAACATCACAACCTTCTTAACTAACTCCTTCTCTCAGGCTACCATGAAGAAGGCACTGTGATTTTTCAGTAGTTGGTTTCAACTGTATTCACAAATTTGGAAGTGTTATATGGAAGAACAGCTCCCAAAGTCTTCGACCAAGAAACTTCTCACTGAACTGAAAGGTTAATCACACAGCACACGCTTTGACTCACTAAGTTCTTATGAATTGAAGCTACCCAAAACATGAACTTTGGTTCCCCTATTACATTCCTGTTATTTGTCTCTAGTTCATATAAAAGCAAAATAAAGATTTTTTAAAAAGAATTCCTTAGTGAGGTTCTCCATGCCACAGATAAAACTACACAAAAACAAATAAATGATACCAAGCTGGTGATTTGGAAGCTTCCCTGGAGTTTAGAGATGAAAATACCCGGAACTGGAGAATTGCTGACATTGGACAGGACCTCTAGAGATTTTCATGTTTTGCCCTCCAGATACTTTGCTCTTTCATAGTACCATCTTACATATCTTCTGTGATGGTAGTTACCTGCTGGAGCCATTTCCCTAATCTTATGTGGAGGGTTGGGCTAGCTGGACATCTACAAGGTACATCTACATCTACATCTTTATCTACGTCGGTCTGATCTATGGGCAGATCTCAAACTACACCTGCTTGTCAACAGGCACAAACAAATTTCTCCATGTTCTGCAAGCAAAAAGTAAATATATTCTTATTAATTTTACTGTGTGCCTGACAACCAGACATCCATCCTGTTCATCATCAACACCCTTTGATTCCACTAGAGGGACTGGATTGACCTTCAGGTAAACAGGGGACAGCTTCTCAAGAAGCTTCTCAAAAAACTTGAGAAATATATGTTGCAGCTATTCTCTTCCTAACTGTCCCAGCATGTCAAGCAGGGCTGTTTTATGCTTCTAGAGCTTTAATTTCATATAACTGAATTTCTCACCTGTTTTCTCCTTTGCATGACTATAGTCTAAATTGGGTTTTGCCAATCTTTTCTCATCAGATTTGTATTTTTGGCCAGTTGTCCTGGTTTGAGCTGGAACAGAGCTCGTTCTGTTCAGAGATTTCCCTTCCCAGCTCCGTCTCTGCTCGGTGACGGCTCTGTCTGAAGTTCACGGCGTGTTTGTGCAGACAGTGGCTGCTCCCAGCAGTGACAGCGCTGGATGGTCACAGTCACGGCCAGGGGTTGGGGTGCAGAAAGGCTCTGGCTTGTACCTGCTGCTGTGCAGACCAAGGTCACTGCTGACCCCTGGGTCCCACGGTGGGGTCAGTAAGGGAGAGGCTGCAGCTGCGGGGAGGAGCGGCCAGGACAGGTGACCCCACACTGACCAACCAGGGGTTCCATCCCATAGACGTCATATCCGGTGTAAAGCTGAGGGGTCACAAGGGTCAAACTCTCTTCTCCAATGGCCGGTGTCTGAGGAGGACTCTGTCCATTCTGCCTTTGATCCCAGTCCGTGCATCTCTGAATCCAGTTCCCGTCTGCTGCCAAGTCCAGGCTGGGACTTCCACAACATCTGCCCACAGCATCAGTGGCTGCTGAGTCCAGCCTGGGCCTTCCCCAGTGCCTGCCCACAGCATCAGTGGTGACAGTGACATGATTGCCATCAGTAGGGTGGGTTTGGTATTGGATTTGCATGTATTTGTATATAGTTCATTTTATTACTTTCATTAAAGCTGTTTTAGTTTTCTTTTCCCATCCATCAGTCTCTCTCTCTCCCTTATTCCCTTTCTCTTCCCCTTTGGGAAGGGAGAGGGTTAACAGAGAGCACCCGTCATTCCTCTAGTGGCCAGCCCAGCCCTAACCCATCACAGCAGTCTCCTTTTGACTCCCTCTCTGCTTGCTTTAACCTGAGCCCTGGTATTTGTTTCTCATCACTTGCTGCAGTTTGCATTGTTTAGAGGAAAGGCCTCTGACCAGCTCCATACGGATATCACAGCATTTGCAGGAAGTTTCTGCACAGTTTTCCGGGTGGTCCGAGCAGACCACTGATTGCTCCAGCCATGGTCAAGTAGAAAGAGCTTTCGACATCTGCATCATTTTTTTCCTTCTGCCCCTGCCCTCTGCTCTTCTAATTCCAGTCTCATCTCTGCTGTCTCAGGAGATGTATACAACTCCCTTCCCAAACTTCTGTGCTTTCTGTACCAAGAAATACCTGTTACCCATCTCTGAAACTGAAATTACAGATGAAAATCACTGTCCATTCCCATTGGACTAATACAGCATTCATTGTTCCACACAGAATATTTTCCAGTCTGGCCATAAAGGACACCAATGATGGCTGGTTTTCTGCTTTTCCTGGGAGATGGTGCCACATCCTGATCGATGTCTTTGTGAGGAGTTTGTGCTGATAACCAGATTCAGTTTTTCAGTTTTAAATACAGCCTGTTACTCTGAGTTAATTTCCATTGTATGGCCCTTAATCAATTCATCGTTATTATTGTTGCTGTTTACACTAATTAGGTAAGCAGTGGAAATGCTGGGGTCCAGCATAATGTTTGCTGGTTTACGTGCAATAAGTATCCCTTGCGCTGAAGAGTCTATAATCTGGTTACAACTTAAGATGCTGATGCAAACAAACACTGAGGACTTACAAGACAAGATGATGGTGTAACAAATTCAGGTCACAAACCGGTTTCAAAAACAGACCATCTGTCTTTCTGAAACCTGCTGCATTTTACTTGATTATGAAAATATTTTAAAGCTTATTCAGGGGTGTAACCTCTGTGTTTATACATAGATGTCATCTGCCCGAAGAAGTTCAGAGTATAAGTAACAGGATTATCAAAGATACAGAGAGGCATCCCCTGCCTCAAGCACTGCTCTCCTAGGTGATACCCACGCAGCCTTCTGAAACAAACTTCCATGTCTCAGCGAGTTGTCCACCAGGGAGAACCACACTGGAGCACAACCGAGCTGTGGATTTCAAGTTATGTAACAATGCAAGATTAGAGGAACAGAGGGGTGTAAGGTCAATGTTTCTGTCTGTCTTGCTTGCATAAATAGAGCCCATCGCGTGCAAACCCACCCTGCTCCGATGTCATTTTCTCAATCTAAGCTCTTACTTGAGCTTGTCGGTGGATTTCTAGGTGATGGTAAGCGGACAAAGAGCTTGACCCCTTCCCCTTCCTCAGTCAGCAATGGCATTGCTTTGCTGGGTATCCTTCTCCAGCCAAAAAGCTTCCTCACTGCCTGCAAGTCCCCTTTTTGTCTGCTTGCACAGGTCCATCAAGCACCCGGACACTGCAAAATTGCCTTTTAGCTGCCTGTGGCTGCATATATCCGCAATCAGAAAAGCAGCTGCCTTCAGCACAAAACACTATTTACTTGTTCCTGTAAGGTACAAAGCTTTCAGAACAAAGTCCAACAACCACACTCAGGATAAATGTATGGGCATTAAGTGCATCTTCATAAATTTGCATCCTTTCATCCTTTGGAGTTAAAAACATATCACTCTGTCACCGCTCCTTTGTCTCCCTGCCGTTTTGTGAGACAGGCAGACTGTCAGCCTTTCACTAACTCACATTAGCCTCACTTACCCAAAGCCCTCCCTTCCTTTCAAGCACTGTTAAAATTTTAGGTCTCCTTTGATTTTTATGTCATTTTTAGCTTCGGAAGAGTACCACTTTCTAGCTCAATGGAGCCATCTAGACTGCGGATAATTTCTCCCCGTAATTCACGGCCAGCTGTTGCTATGTAACTCCTAAGCTACGTACCTGAACTGCTTTATCTATGTGATGGCTTTATCCTTTTTGCCTGGTACAGTGCCTTTTTGCTTCAACCTGACTGGAGAAAAGGAAGAAAAAAATTAACTACGACCAGATTATCAGCTTAATTGAAATTAATGGTGCATAGAAAGAAGAGCAGGTCAGCACAAGTTAAATAATATTTGCATAAGTTAGGTGCCTGTAAGCCTGTGGGGACTGATGAAGTATGCTGTAGGGTACATCAGGAACTTCCAAAAGCAATCACTGCATGATCAAAGAGTTTCTTTAAAATATCATGGAGGAAAAGTGCCAGAAGAGAGAAAAAACCTGCCTCCGGGGACAGTGACTCTGCCATTGCCCTGGGCAGCCTGTTCCAATGCTGCACAACCTTTCCATGAACCCTTCCCTATTGTCCAACCTAAACCACCCGTGGAGTATCTTGAGCCTATTTCTTCTCGACCTATTGTTTGTTACTTGGGAGAAGAGACCGACCCCCACCTCGCTACAGTCCCCATTCATGTAGTGGTAGAGATTGGTGAGGTCTCCCCTCAGACTCCTTTTCTCCAGACTAAACATCCCCAGTTCCCTCAGCTGCTTCTCATAGGACTTGTGCTCTAAACCCTTCACCAGCTTCGTTGCCCTTCTCTGGGCACACTCCAGCACCTCAGTGTCCTTCTTGTGGTGAGGGGCCCAAAACTGGATGCAGTATGCCAGGTGCAGTCTCACAAGTGCTGAATACAGGGAGACAGTCACTTCTCTGCTCCTGCTGGCCACACTAGTGCTGATACAAGCCAAGATGCTGTTGTCCAAGACAGCAATACTACTGACCCCATTCCTTACTTCTCTGATCATCAAAAGCCATCATTTCATGATTGCTGTGCCCTAGACAACAACTAGGCTAGCCTCCAACTATCACATCACCCACAAGTCCTCTGTTCACAAACAACAGGTCTAGCAGGGAACCTTCCCTAGTTGTCTCCCTCACCAGCTGTGTCAGGAAGTTCTCTTCCACACAGTCCAGGAACCTCCTGGACTCTTTCCTCTCTGCTCTACTGTATTTCCAGAAGACATCTGCTAAGTTGAAGTTCCCCACAAGAACAAGTGGCAGTGATCGTGAGACTTCTCCTAGCTGCTTATAGAATAGTTTGTCTTTCTCTTCATCCTGGTTGGGTGGTCTATAACAGACGTCCACCATGATATCTGCCTTACTGGCCTTCACTCTGGTTCTTACCTGTAAGGATGTGTCAGCCTAACTTTGGTGCTCGCAGTGAAAATAGACCAAATGATGAAACAGTTGATACACAAGCACCTACAGGAAAGGAAAGTGATAAGAAACATCCAACACTTTTTTTGTTAAATCCAGGTTGCTTCCACCCAGCTAAAGACAGGACAACCTCTTTAGTTAGTGAGGGGAAGCACAAATCATTGACATTTCACTATTATGCTCTGCCACCATTGTCAAAGTTGCAACTTCTCCAACTCATTGCAGAAACGTGTTTTCCGTGCACAATCCAGCAACATCCTCTGGGTAGGCTGTGAATATTTAATTTAGTTTAAATTTTAATGATTTTTTTCTTTTAAAATTTGTAGCATAATTTGCCAGTTTTTTGCAGTTCTGAGTTAATGTAATGGTGATTAAAGTACCAATGCTGCTTCCTTAAGATCTACCTGTTTACTGAGTCAGTAGTGCCAAGGGAATGACTGCAGCCTTAGCACCATAAACAGCCCTCTGGAACAGATGCAGTTCTTGGAAGGAGAACACTTCCTTGTGCACAGGAAAAAGACATGTTTTTTCTGTCCAGGAATG
>NW_010430819.1:17137-20488 GCF_000710305.1 Buceros rhinoceros silvestris
GGAATGCCTGGACAGAAGAACATCCAGAGGCAACTCAAACCATGCCTAGCACCCATTTGTGGGCCATGGAGTAGTCTGTTATATAGTTGACAGAGCAGAGAGAGAGCCTCCAAAAGAGGAACTACTCACTGCCTGTGGAGTTGCGTACATGTGTACCACGTCGGTGATGCCCTTGTAAACGGTAAACTACAGATTGCAGTTGCCAGGCAGGGTAATCAAGAGCATGGCATGTGGAGGCAGACTTCAGGGAGGGGTATGTGTGCTGTCTCCACCAGCTAAACACAACCTTAGAGACCAAGCTCACAGACTGGCAGAAAGATCTCCACAGGCCTGCATAGCTCCTGAGTCAGCACAGCCGCTGGCTGCTGGCTAGTGATTCAGCTCACCCTACAACTCACCACAGGGCTTAGCTCAGTTGTCCACAGTTAGGTGACTAATATTGCTGGGCTGGGAACCATCATAAAGAGTCTAAGGAAAACCCATGCCTTCTGGGACAGGAATACAGAGGTGAGGTGGGGCTCCCTGGGCAGCTCCAGCAGTACCAAATGACTTTCCTTAGGAGCTCGAACCTCACCAAACCTCTGGAGTAGCTAAATTAAGACAGCCTGCTGACAGGCAGACTCCTCTGGGTGGGCACAAAAAGGTAGGACTTCATCTGAGCTAACTCCACCTTTGTTCACCATTTTACTCTTGCAGTGAAATAAGGCACTCGCCCTTAATGCAAGGCTGGAGAGTCCCCACAGGGGACTGGTGTGGAGGAGCCAGAGCAGTGTACACAGAAATAGATTTTGCAGCGACTATATTCTGTGACACTGCTGCAAACAAGGTATGAGGCACTCAGGGGCTTTAGACAACATTCACTTAAGGCCCCAGAGGGAATTATTCACTGAAGTTGGCACGGAACAGACTCAGCAAGAGCGCTATGTCCGTTGCTCAGTGCTGCTCTGGAGTAAAGGGGCTGACAAATTTGAGGGAGCCCAGAGCAGAGCATCAGCAGTGATACATGTCCTGAAAACCATGGCTGATAAAGAAAGAATGAAATTGCCTGGTCTGTGGGTATGTGGACGTGCATTAATCACCTTCAAGTGTCTAAAAAGTTGATATAAAGAAAATTCTGGTCTACTGCTCTCTGTGTCCATGGAGGACAAAAAACTAAAACCCAAGTGTCTTGGTTTTCAGCACAGAGAAGTATGTTAGCCAATAGGAAACGGAAAGCAGGCAACAAGCCTTCTAACAGGAAGGCTAGTGGAGCTCTTACCCCGATTGCCTCAGAAGGCAGTGGATTACCAGCTGAGAAGCTTCTACACAACTTTCTGCTAGCGGTGGCTGAGATTTGCTTCATCCTCCTGCACTGTGAAAGGGTGAGCTCTGCTCACCCCTTCTAGCACTACACTTTGTTGCTCTTACAAATGTAATTCATGCCTAATATGCAACCATTTAATTTTGTGGAGTTAATCAGACAGGAACACAGAACAGAACAAGTAAATGGGGATGCTCCTGTGCTTCATCCGAAATAACAAAATCACGTTTCCAATTTAATGAGCTTTCATAAGGACTCCATCATCCTTACTAGTAGTTACTGATCTGATAGCACTGATGGGACCACCGTCTCTACAGAGCCTCCCTATAAATCCTCCCCGGGAAGCTGCCTTTCGGGCTGGCTTTTCTCTAGGGCATAGACAGGAGGATCAACATGGTGAGACATCAGGGCAATGGAAGGACAGGAGAAGGAAGAAAAGGAAATAACAAAGTGGCTAATAAAAGAGAGAGAACTGGTGGAAGAAGCAGCAATGTGGAGACACAGAGTAAACAATGAAATAACAAGAAGAAACACCCTGTGGTGAGAGGAGACAGGGAGAAAGCGAAGAAACCTGTATAACAAGCAGGTCAGTGATGTTGCGTTAGCACAATTCAGTGTGTTTCCCTTAACAGAGAGGAAAATCAGAAGTTGAGCACTTCTTTGGTTCAGGAAGACCAAGGAAAATAGGGATTACCCCATCATAGGGATTATCCCAACATAGGGATTACCCCAACATAGGGATTACCCCAGCCATCAAGCAAGACAAAGTCTGAAGATGAGATGTTATTGCTATCTCAGAGATACAAGAGTGAGAGAGCGCGTGTAAGGATTAAGGACCGGATGAAGAGAGGAAGACAGAGGGGTCCCAAGTTAGCAGTCCAGCCCCTGTGTGTGCCAGGCATGAGAGGTGGCTGAGCCTGCTCCAAGGCCCACTTGGGTCTCACTGAAGCACAGGACCAGCCTGACTGCCCACGATGTATGGTTCAGCACAGGTGTGATGCTGAGCTCACACACTCGTAGCAAGGGAGGACATTTTCTTCCTCACGTAACTGATGAGAAGAGAGACTTATGTCTGTCAGGCTGAAATGATTCATCTCAACTCAATGGCTGATATTTCAGTGAGCTCTGCCTTTCTCCAGGCCATACCATTCTCACGCCCATTTCCCCAGGAAAACACAACGGCTGAAAGCACAGCCTGTATTACTGCCTGCTGCAGAGCAGCAGCAGCCAAACAGGCAGATTGAAGAGGTGGCTGGCTCTGGAATGGTCTTCTTGGACAGACAGCAGCACAACAGGCATCGTGCTGGCACCCTCAGTATATTCAGATGTGAGCTACAGTGCAGCACGGTTTGCAAGTCCTTCACACAAGCTAAGTGTAAAAAAAAAATGAATTGGGAAAGGGAAACACTACGACAAAAACCGTCCAACTTGATGATCAGAGTTGGAGCAGCAAGTGGGGGAGATGGAGGGTCACAGTCACCTCCTCTGGAAAACAGTCTTGAGAGCAGAAGAAGCGGTACGTGCAAAATTCAGTGTCTGTATTAGGGACTATGCACAAACACCATTTTCCCACCCTCAAACATTACCCTGTGGTGTGTGTACACTGATCTCCCACTCAGCGCAGTATTTCTGTATCAGGCATATGGGTAGTACCAGATCACTCTCAATGACTCACTATTTACATGCAAAATGTCATGAACATCTGAGAGTGTTTTACACCTGGAATGCTATATTTGGCAGCACCAAATGAGTCAGTTTTGCTAGCAATGTTAGCAACACTGAGAAAAATAAATGGCAATTTTAATTACATTTTGTAGGTATTTTACAGCAAGAATTTTTATTTTGGCAAATAAGGACATCTGGAGTCTAAATATTTTACCTTCTCTGCTCCCACTGCTTTAGGGTGGCAGGAAAGGGAGACTATACATCCCTATATGTATTTGCTGTGTTATTTGCAGAGGCATCAGGAGTGTAACTCAAGTCCGACGCCACGGAGCAGGTCAACAGGCAGCACAGGGCAGTAGTCACAGGACCGGGATCTGCTGAAGAGC
>NW_010430819.1:20569-24561 GCF_000710305.1 Buceros rhinoceros silvestris
GATATTGCAGAGGTGTATTTTAAGGTGAGATTGAGCTGTGCACAGGACAGAGAGGACTCACCAACGGCACGTGTCCGTTCCTGCCCTCCAATGTACCTAGTCTGGATGCCAGGCTCTGGGCCACAGGACCACGGCTCCTCCTGCACACACCAGCCATGCCCGTGCAGCACACAGCCGGGAAGGGGGCAGGGGGAGAATCTAGGGTCAAGCTTCAACACAGCATGAACACCTCTGGTTTTCCTGCTCTGACAAGTGAGGTGGTCCCAAACTGTCCAATGAAAAGGCTCCAAAACAACCAGAAAAATCTTCTTCTAACAGAATTACTCACAAATGTTGCTCTCCTTCACGACTAAATATACTGAGTACTATAAAAAAGTTATCATGTGCTGGAGACTCTCCATAAGGGACATTACTTTAAATGCTTTCTCTATTGTTGCAGCAAAGAAGTCATTACATCCCACTGCAGAGCAGTGAGGGATACCACCTCCTCTCCTGAATTTATGATTTCTGAGCTAATGCTCTTCCTAATTGAAATGGTAAGTGACTAATGAAAAAATAAACGTGCAGCCAAGCTTGGCTATAAATTGGGAACTTCATCAATATGCATTTTCCCATGACACCCAGGCATATTTCCCCTAAGAAGGCAGGAATCAGGCTGTGAGATATGAAGGCAGGAAGCACATAGCCTTACCCCATTTACTCTGAACACTCACCGTCGTAAAGTATCCCTGGATGCTCCAGAAACCAAAACTCAGGTTTTAATGTCTGAACCTGGAATAAGTATTTCATCATCCTTCCAGAGCTCTTCCTTTAGCTTCATTGAAGCTCTGATAGCAGATCTCATGTGGGAATAAGTTCTCCTGTCTGGAGACAGGAGGTATATGTGCATTCACTTTGTAACCGTGTGTGTGGGAACAGGTAGGTACAGAGTACTCCTTTGCAGCTACCTGTGAAACAGGAGACGCCTGATTTTAACAGTATGTGTTAAGGAGCAAATAAATAAATAAATAGACTATTTCACCGTGTTTAATTAACTGATTTTGGGGGAAGAGACAGACGTGAATGGGAAAGCAACTAATATAATATAATCCCATTTGGCTGAGTCAAAGCCCCAGCAGTATCTTACGTGTCATTTACCTGCCTTGGTGTTGCTAGGAAGCCTTTTGCTAAACCCAGCTGAAAGATTTCTAGAGCACATCAGATCCTGTAATAGACAGAACTTGGGTTGAGCTGGGTTAAGGTAAGTCTTTACTTTTCCTTATTTAACTTTCCCTTCAACAAAAACAGTTCAGCCAAACCAGAAATACATGAAGTAGGAGTCACACCTCTGAAAAATCAGTAGTATAGTGCTGGAATTACTTGCCTGTACACTCAAATTCTCCGTGTCCAGCTTCAGGGTTGTTGCCCAAAGAGTTGTGCAGTCATGGAGGCTACTTGTTGCCACATAGCTAATGCAAAGGTCCTTGGTGTCTTCCAGCTGGAGACTCAACATTTCCTCCCCAAACACTACCAAAGGCTAAGGCTCCTTCTCCAGGCTAAATATGGCGTGGAGGTCTGTATCTCTTAGACTTTTTAACTGAAAAGTCGTCAACAATAGCTTTTGCAAACACAAGTCCTCTTTGCTTGAATGTCACTTACAGGATGCTGAAGAGAAACAAACATTCTAGTGTTTGCAGTGCTAGAGACACCATGGCTTTGGCACAGACTTGAACACTATCCACCACCACTCACCTATTACTGAGGTGTTCATCATTGTTTTGGCAGCACTTTCCCAGTAAAAGCCCATGCTGACTTTGGAGCTAGCATGAGCAAAAGATTCTTCCCAACACGCAGTTGGACATTGCCACCCTACTCACTCACGTAAGCAATGCTCAGCCACTCGCCAGAAGGCCAGAAAACAGGCCTTGGCTCATTTTATTTGCTGACAGAGATGAAGCTAAGGAGGATGACTGGTCAGATCACATAATTAGGACAGTATTCTTTTTATTCCTCAGTCTGGTAAATAGAAAACTAAATCTCTGTCTCCCCTCCTAAAGGATGCTCTCGAGAGGATGCTGGGTTTCCTTATTCCAAGCTATTTGATGCCTCAGCCAGCAGATTTCCTCCCCCTGCCCTCCACTGCCACCTCTATTTCTACCCCTGCTATGAGGGGACACATCAGCTTTGCAGAGCCACACGGTATCAAAACTGAGAGCTCTGGGAGTGGAAAGAGAGAGGAAACTCTTCTGATGGGACTGGACTGGACAGGAAGTTCTGCTTAAGCAAAACCTAACCAATCTTCTGAAAGGTATAGTTGCAAGCTTAGCGCCAGCGTAGTGTCAAGCTGTGTAATTTCTCATGCCTTTACAAAATACTCTGCAGATCTGACCGGGGACTTGTTGCAGAGCCCCTGGCTTGAGCCACTCTGGTACCACACAGACACAAATCTGCCATGGGGTTCAAGTTGCTCTGGGCTGTATTTATCCCTGCCTCTCCCCAAAGGATGGTTTTGCAGCCCTGGAGGTATCCAAAGTCAGACACATTGGCTCCAGTCACAAGAACTACAATGAAGTCAGAGCATTGAAAACTGCCATGAGTACAGAAATAGCCCCTTTTCCCCATGAACTGCTGCTCTGCCACTGACTATCCACCATCGTCCAAAGCCGCTTTCACTGTGCACAGAGAAGTGGAGGGAAATGGGAGATGAGCCTTCTTAACCACTGGAAATGCCACTTTCCAGACCTTACAGCTGCTCCAAGGATCTGCTGCTGCTTTTTAACCTATTCAATAACTAAGGTGTGCAAGGGATGTCCTCGAACAGGAGGATTTATATATATGTAAACACAGAAGAACAATTCACTGCATGTGCCCTTAGCCCAGATACATTAAAATGCGTCACTGGATGTGCAACTTCTGGGTCTCCTTGAGCCCCAGCAGGAGCAGGATCGATCTGCATGGCAGGAGATTGCCCTTAGAACAGATACTCTGTCAAAACACCAAATCAGCCAAAAATCAAGGAAACACAACCGCTCTGCTGACATCCTCCTTGTTCTTCCACCACATTTATACTGGGCACAGTATTGATTCAAGCCCATTATTTTCAAGCATCATTAAGAGTACAATGAAGAGTGATAAATTAGTATTTTACTGTGAATATAATGACATAAAGACACTTTTAAAGTAATTAGATTCTCATCCTTGAGAGTGTGAATTGTCTTTTCCCCATAAAATTCACGTGATGCTGACAGTAGTGAGGTTTGAGATGTGCCAAGGGGGATTGACTGCTGCCCAAAGAAATACCTGCAGATGAAAAGCTCATCTCTCAAACAGGGGTTAGCTGTCTTCAAGACTTCTGCTTCGTCTCTGCATTAAAGAAGCATGGGATTGCCCAGGGGTGAGAGCAACAGGCAAAGTCTGGGTTATACTGTTGAAGTGTTACTGCCCACAACTAATAGACCAAAAAATTGTCCCGTTATTTGCACAGTTCCCTTCCCCAGGCACAGGTAACATGAGAACTCGTTTCTGCAGTGGAGTACCCAACACTTTAAACCCATTTCCTGCCTTACACAGAGCTATTACAGCCTACTGAGCGAGCACAGGTTTGTTAGAGGAAACCATGCTGACGTTTGCCTCAGTTTACCAAAAGCAGCTCTTTAGGGGCTGGAAGGTCTAAAATCTCTGCATACAGCACTGCCCTTCTCAAGCACATTGAGTCTAGCGCATTGCTGCACATGAACTGCTCTTGACACTTCCCTGTGCCCAGAAGTCCCAGCAACAGCCTTGGGTTCTCCTGAGTGCTACAGAGGGAGATGCGAGCACCGGGGAGACCTTCCCAACAAAGGCCAGGGAGCTGTTCGCCCCGATTCCTTTCAGTTTCTGCATGTTGCACTGGGAGAGAGGTAGTGGCCAGGCAGGCAGAAGCCAAGCTGCTTCAGTGTCAGCATACACCAATATGATAAATAAACTCGTGGCAAGGAGGCTCTGAGCTCAGGTTGCTGGTGTCCCCAAGTGCT
>NW_010430819.1:24644-29472 GCF_000710305.1 Buceros rhinoceros silvestris
CCTGCTGAAGAGCCCCTGCTTCTCCATGCCCTTAAATAGGAGGAGAGCATCGGTCAAGTCAGGGACAGAAAACATAAAACTCATTGCTGTAAATTACTCCAGAGCAGAGCAGCTTGTCCAAAGCTAGGACATGTTCAGGTAGACGGTGCTGTTACAGAAATGCAAGGCATTGAAAAGGTCTAATTGTTTAGGCATGGAGATTCAGGGCACCAAACTGAAGCCTTCCTTTCTCTGCCCAAATTATTGTAAACACCTCTCTGGATTTGACCAGGAATGGCCTCTGAGTTTTAAATCTCCTACAATATTAGCTGCTTCCCTTGTTACGGAGTGATTTATACAAGGGTTAGCTCCTCTCATTGATCTCTCGTGATGATTAAAGGCTAAAGTAATGTCCAATAACTCTGGGATTAAGATTTAAATATCACTGCCTGGGAAGCAAAGGCAGCAAAAGGTGGCTGAATGGATCTGCATGAATACTGAGGTGTCATTCTAACGAAGATGAGGCAGTAGCAGCCAGGCAGTGATTAGGACATGATATAAGGAGGGATTGGGGTGGAAACCAGAGGGGAACATGTGCCAATTAGCTTAAAATGAGGTTGAAGAAGGCTTGAGCTGCGATCTCTCCTTCTGTATGTACAGCAACTGGCTGGGAAAGGAGAGATGAGGTTACATTGGAGCTAGAATTTTTTTTATCCCTGTCGCTCAGGACTAGCTAATAACGTTCACTCTTGATGAGATGTTTAATCAGCAGCAATGAGAACCTACATAGAGACGTTTCCCCACAGTTTAGGCGAAGTGTAGCTCTCTTGCAGCCTTGCTTGTGCCCGGCCCCTGGATGGAAACTTCTGAGTTCATTAGAGTCCAGAGCATCTCTAAACCTAAGCACAGCAAATCCTACATCTACACATTCACAATGAATTTAATTCACAAGGAGCAACCTCTCAAGTGGGTCATTCAACCTGCCTTTCTAGTCTAGGAGGATATTTACCCAGGGCTCCCTCTGTCCTCAATGGTAAGAGAAAGAATCCAGACTTTAGGATGAGATTAATTACCTTTTGGAGGTCTATGTAGCTTACCACTGACTTCTCGCTTGGGAGTTCACTTAGCTAAGGATTTAGATGATCCTTGGGCTTAGTGGGAAAATGTGGTGATTGCTGCTTTCATACAGATGGCACCTATGAAGCCTAGAGGGAACTTCATTACTAAATTTAAAACCTGTGACCATATAATCTTTGGTAGTCACCTTGTAAGCTTTCGAAAGCAAAACAAGATTCAGTTGGTCAAGTTAGAGTGGTTTCTGGAAAAAATGGCAGAAGAGAGGAGGTTGTCATGGCTAATACAGAAGAACTAACCTGCTACCATCACATGTCCACATTACTCAGGCCTCTTCGCAATCCTCAGAGGTCAGCAGTGTCAAACCTCGTGTGCTGAATCTCCCCCCGAACCGTCCAGCTCAGTGTTACGGCAGCACCCGCGGACTGCAATGCCACTTGCTATAAACCCTCTGGGGCAGGAGCTGTCTGATTTTCACAAAGCTGAGCCTGGAGGGGTCCTGGTCTGTGACCACGGTTTTCACTTGCTGTAGTGGTCCAGATAACTCCCAGTGACGGTTTCAACAGCCTCATGTGGCGGAAAGGTTAGTATTAGTACAGAGGTTGTCCTGAAGCACATAGGTAGGTACCTAGGTTGCCCTCTTAAATAAAAATTTGACACAACCTTTGCAACAGAGTTCACTCACCTTCCCACGCAGAGAAGACCTGCTCAGTCTTGCTGCTTGGCCCTGCGCTGAAGGGAGGTGCTGTAAGAAGAAGGTTCTAATGGGTTGGGATACAGTTGTTCACTGGCAAAGGCATCTTTTTCTGGACATTTGACCTTTGGGAAGTTCTTATTTGTTTAACATAAACTTTAACACCACAGTCCTGTCATTTGGTGCTTTCAAAAATCAAAACTTCCTCAGAGAGATCATTATTAGCCAGAGATAAAATGTCATCTTTAGCAATGAGGGTTCATAAATTAATTGCATTAATATTTGCAAAGTTCCTGGAAGATTTAAATAGCTCTGTATGTTCAAGTAGATTAATATGTGTTATGAAAGTGGAAGAAGAAAAGGCTACCACTGGCCAGGGCATTATGCAGTCCCACTGCTTCCTCACTGGCAAGTGTGATCTTATTTGAGAAAGCCAGTGTGACCCTTGGAAGGGGATATAGCAGTTGAATTTTGTACAGAAGATGATGTGATGGCTGGTACAGGTACTTTGGGGCTGGAAAAACTGGGAGAGCCTGAACTGAGAAAGCCACAGAGAAAGCAAAGACACTTCTGCAAAGGCTGGGCAAAGAGCTGCAGAGGGAGTGGGTAAGTTTTGAGGTGTATGCACAAAGCTGAAAGGAACCCAAAGATAGAGACCAACGTGTTTGACAGCGGAGGGGCAGCAACCAGTGAGAGCAGATCCTTTGGGAAGATAAAAGCTGTGGATACTCAGAGGCCAAGGCAAATGAGTCCTGCTCTTTGTTCAGATGATGGTTGGCTGTAAAGCAGGAGGAGTACATACAACCAGCTTTCCATTTCACCTCTACAGACAGAGTTTTCCCCATCTGCAACATGACAGAAATTAATATGCCCCTATGGCTGGGGAACTGAATTTTTTATTGCTGGATGACGCTACAGGAACGCAAAGTGGGTTGCTGTGAACAAACTCTGCTCACTTATTTTGTTGCTGGCACAGTTTCCCAGGGCAAGGCAGAGGAGGAGGGCTTGGTGAAACATGGGATGCAGAGCATGGCAGACCCATTTTCACACCAGACCAAGGGTGCTGCGACATTATGATGACTGCTGTCCCCAAGAGAGTGTGCCAGGTGCCCAGAGACACGAGGATGTAGCACCCTCTTTGCCCTTCCCCAGGAGTCCCCACACCAGTAACCCTGGCCACCCTGGCAGCTGGAGGACACACAGAGCTTGAAAAGAGGCATGATGGAGAGTTCATAAATTGGGGTGTGGAGTCAGAAGAGTTGTCTTCCTTGCTAGGAAATCTTTTCTCTGACTCCATAAAACATACTTCAAAGCGCCATAGGGAATGACCTTCTCCCAGGAGTCTGCACTCAAAGATGGTGTAAAAGGGTTTGGTGCATCAGATGCTTCTTTTGGTCCATAGCAGAACCCTGTGGTGTCCAATGGGAATAACAAAATAGGTAATTATCATACTGTGCTTTACACTGTGGGAGCATCAAAGAGATTGAGAAGATCTTGGACACACTGCACCCATGGGAAAGGCTCTTCAAGGGACCCCAAAATTCCAGAATCTTCTGTATATGAGATCCCAGAATCTTGTCTCCTGGACTGCAGTATTTCTAGAGTGTTCTGAGCTCAGTGTTTCTAAGCAAGAAATCCTATGGTTTTTTGAGTGTACCTCCCCATTCTTCTCCCACCTCCAGACCACCTCCCACCACCCCACCACCAGACCCAGGCACTATGGGGACCAATCTCTTGGGCTGCCCAAGTACCTTCTGGCGGAGCAGAGAGGCTGCACTTATTTAGATTTATATGGCACTAAGGACAGCTCCAGGCGCCTTTGTCATCTATTAAAAACACAGACCAGATGGAGCGGAGCAGCCTCTGCAGCAGGGATGTGGCTCAATCAGCAGAGCCAGGCTGTGGGGACATGGGGAGGGAGGAGGAGGAACTAGACAAAAACTCATCTTACTGAAAGGTAAAAATCTGAATCAATAACCTTCCCTCCCCACTCCCAATCAATACTCCCATCCCTGAAGCCATCACCTGACATTAATCAGCTTCTTTTTCAAGCTCTTCAGTGAATTCCCGGCTTCTGCCTAACTCCTAACAGGAATCTTGGTGGTGTTCGGAGTCAAGGGGCTTCACTTTGTGGCAGAGAGTTGGCTCTGAAAGACGAGATAATTTCCTACAGCACCTGCCGAAGGAGCATGTCAGCAGACGTTACGCTCTTCTTCAGGGAGCAATCGAGCCATGCTTTAGCTCCTGCCAAAAGGCTGCACTCTGCTACGTGGAGATTTATAGCAGGGCTCAGATAAATGGAGATAAGTGCTTTTATTATCTATCTGAAACCATGCAAATGCAGAGTGTGGGTTATGAAATGAGGGAGAAAGGTGTCATTCAGCAAGACAGAAAAGCCAGTTTGGGAAGTAAATAAAATATTGGCACTTTCCCTTGTAAATACAGTGAGGGAGGGGGGGGACTATTTCCACCTGTGAATGTGATTTCTGGAACTGACAGTAAAAGACCCCAGAGAAATGTAATTAGAGAAGTGATTATTTCATGAGCAGAAGTCTCACTGGAAAGAAAAGAGTCTTTAAATATAAAAAATGGGAAATGGCAAGACACACTTTAACTCTTGGCACCTCTTATTGTGGTTAAAAGTTTCTCTTGAAATTAGGCTTGCACCAAGAAAGAAGAGGAAACCAAACCAGTTAGACTCTGAGGAATCAGCGGATCCGTGTAGAAATCGGTAATTCTGCAAATTCCTGCATTACAAATCGAGAGATGGCAGGTGTGACCCGTGCTTTCTGAAAGATAGGATGCAATTTGCCTGTGAAGGGAGGGCTGGGAACTGAAAGGACTCACAATGTCCGTCTGTTTGTCCAACACAAAACAAGTCCCCAGGAGTAATCGAAGGAATAGTGCTGTCAGGGTGACCAGCGCTTCCTTTGAAGTCCAAGACCAAGTTTTTTTATAGCTGTAGACTGAGAACCCAAGAACAGGACTACTTTTTGAAACCAGGCTATGGGTGGGATAAAAATTGAAAGTCTATTCCTAGAAGCAAGTCTTCTATAGGTTACCCAGGGACTTAAGCAGGAT
>NW_010430819.1:29559-37460 GCF_000710305.1 Buceros rhinoceros silvestris
ATGGTCACATGAGTAATCAGCACACACACTCATGGGTGTAAGGCCTGGCTGGGTAAAAAGCAAGTTAAATATAGCATTCATCTGGGTGAAGAAACTGAGGCTAGTTTAATTTAAATTAGTTTTGTATCCAGTTAAATGGCATGAATATATCTCTTCTGGCAATTTCCCAAAGGCATCATCAGCAGGGTAGCAGTGTAAGAGATTCATACGATAATATCTTAAGACATAAATAAAACGTTTAAGAATTTGAATGGAAATGAAGGTACGGTCAGAGACATGAATGAATGAAGTCTCTTGACTCGTTGACTTCAGTGAGTCGTTAATGCTCATCACTCAGACCTTGGTGTGCCAGGATCACACCCTCCAAAGGCAAAACCCAATAAATAAGTTGCCAGTTGAGTAGACACACTAATGATTAACTCATCTTAATGCAGTTAATCGCGAGGCTATTAGCAAAAATGCTCAGAATCTCTTAGTCCGGCACTTTTAAAGGGAGTCTTTGGGCCCAGGCATCAAGTTGTTTTGCAAATTAGGAGGATTTGGCTCATAGAAAATAAAACTAAACTCATATATAATCCATCCCTCCTCCTTAAGGGCAGGAGAGGTACGCTTAAGCCATTCCCACCCAGTATTTGACTACCCTGTTCTTAAAAGCTTGGTGATGGAACATCCCTGTTTTCCTCAGTTCTTTGTTATA
This sequence comes from Buceros rhinoceros silvestris, assembly GCF_000710305.1. Lineage (NCBI taxonomy): Eukaryota > Metazoa > Chordata > Aves > Bucerotiformes > Bucerotidae > Buceros > Buceros rhinoceros. The sequence continues at coordinate 30,257 of NW_010430819.1, forward strand.
CTTCCTGTTGCAAAAATTTCTCCTGCCTGTGCAGTATGGACTCAGATCTGGGGAGCTTCCAGCACTGCAGAGTTGCTGCTCCCCATGTTTGCTCCCATTAGATCTGTCCTAGCTCAACTTTTAAAGGAAATTCCAGCTCTAAGGTCGGGCAGGTTTGGGCTGGGCTCAGCACTTGCCTCCTGGGTGCTATCTGATGTGCAGCATTTGATCCCTTAGCCACACAAAGCAAACAGGTATTACTGATGCACAATCAAACCCTTAACCAATCGCTAACAAAAGGGATCTGCTGACAGAACGAGGCTCTGCTCATCACTAATTGCGTGTCCCACAAGGGTTGTTGAATGTTCAGCTGTAAAGAAAGTTGCATTATTCCAGCTTTTCCATTATTCTGTCTTATTTGACCTATTTTCTCATCCTCCCCGTGCATGTATCTACCAGAAGATTTTAATCTATGCAGGTGAGACTGAAAAAAAAAGGTTTAAATAAAACACAGAACCCTTTAGATTTGTGAAAACGTAACCATGTTTTGAAATAACATAAAGCTTCAGAGCTGTATTTTATAAGCTAACCATGTCCCTATAAGCAAATTTAGAACTGTGCTTGCCTTCTCGATTTGCTGCTAACACAAGGTCAATGGAAAAAAACCCCCGAGGTAAAGTGGAAATCCTATCAAGAAAAGGTATCAGCCCCTTTATATTGTCCTGATAGCACTGATATTTTTAATTACCATCACCCAGGCTGACTTGATTCATTATTAACTCAGAAAAAGCATCTGATGTCATCAGCAACTCTTCCAGAGCAAGAGACCAACCAGCCTTTACTAACACATGTAATTTTTACAGACTCTGAGGACTGAGTACCAATAGTCTGCTTCAGCGTTGACGCTTACAGGCCAACCACAACCTCCTTTGCGCTGCACCATGAGTACACGAACAGATGCCCTGTGCTACTCTGGTGTGCCAGAATGTGCTTGCCCTCACAGCCATGACATGGGACAGGGCGGGCCAGCTGGACCCCCTGAGCAGTTGGACTGGTTCCCAGTGCCAGGGACATCCGCAGACGCATGTTGTTGGTTCTCTTCTTGGTACAGCAATACCTAAAGATACTGAAAGAGAACAAAGGTCCATTGGGCCAGATAATGTATGGTCACATGAAAAAGGATGGATTCTACCCCAAATAGGCAGAAGGAACAATTAATATCTATGTTTCATTACAGGGAACTGACATATATCCCAGAGCAGCAGAGGGATCCTGGAACTATTGCTACCTTAAACCTACCCTTTCAAGTGTATTTTCCTTCTATCTCTGATCTGCTGGGTGACTGAGCACGTTTCCTCTGCCCCTCTGGTCTAGTCCACACCAGCTGCTAAGGGAGTTGCTCCTACAGAGAAAAGAGCAGTGGTTCTCCGCGTCACAGGCTTTTCTTTAGCGAGACTCAGACAATCACAAGTGAGGGACAGAACCCAAGCACCCTCAGACCATTACTGACACCACTTTGCTTGCTGGATCTCTGCTCACCAACCTGGCGGTGTGGAGCAGACTGCTGAGTAACTCAAGAGAGCATCATCCAGCACAGTTTATCACTTTGGGACTATCACTGGAGAAGCAGCCTCCACAGTAGGACTAATGGTGGCTATGCAAAGGAGGAGGCGACACCAAGGAATTGATTCTCTTATATGAATTATTGGTATAAAGAGACTCTCATACTGCTGAGGACCTGAGATGAGAACCACAAGCACAATGACAGCTCCTCCCTTGCTCCCCAAGGGTGCCATGTCTGCCTGGCCAGCACTCCCGCTGCCGTTTCTGCAATGAAAGCACAACCCTGGACTGTCATTTGCCAGCAGCTGTCTTATATGGATATGCTTGGCTTGATCACTTGTACAGTCAGTCTAAGAATAGCTTCCTCTCTAACATCTGATTTCTCTTAAAGGATAAAAATAAAACAATCAGAGTCTGGATATAAAAGAGCAAACTGCTGAACACTGCACTGCATGCATCTATGTTTAATGAAGGAAAATTTCACTTCATGAGGGGCACGAGTTATTTGTGTCAACCATATTTGGCCTCGAGATCAGTATCTAAGCTGCCACTTCTTGGTCTGACAGCTAAATGACTTTTCATATTAGAGAGCGCTTCAGCGCTCTGATCATCCTCAGCACTTCGACTGTCATCACGACCCCAGTGGGCTTGCAGCCCGTGACTGCTTTAACTCTCCCAGCCAATGCCCAGGAAGGATGCAGACACCGTCACAGCCAGGATCATGCCCAGGCAGCTTTTCAGAGGCAGGCACACAGCTCTGGGCATGAGCTGTGCCGTGTGCTTGACCTCGGTGGCAAACAACAGATCTTGGCGGGTGTTAGCTCTAGCTAGGGAGTCCTGGGGCGTTATCAGGCAGCCTAGGAAAAGTGCTTTGCTCAGATATACAAAGGTCATGATGTTTCTGTTCAAGAGCAGCGTGGGAGCCCGGTTCAGGCTTCCCAGTGTGAGTCCATGCACTGCCAGTGGAGACAAGTAGTCACAATTCTTAGCCCAGAAGACTTAAATAGAGGTTATAAATAGCACTTGGTCCCTTTCCTTCTTTCCTCCCTGTTTGCACTCTGCATCCAATAAGCATTTCTCACATATCGAATCCTCATAGGACATCTGTGCTACATGGTACCACTTACAAAACAGATATTTTTTTTCCCTTTTCGGAAACAAACAAACAAAAATCTTAAAAAAACAAACCGATGGAAAATTGAATGTGATAAGCATTTTGCCCAGGATAATCAAACTGAAGTATCAACTAACTGTGGAGGAAATGCTGAAATCAAGATACCTTTTTGTTGTTTGTTTGGGTTGTCTCTGCTGTACCAGACCACCTGTCACCTTAATAAGATATTTTTCCTCATTCAAGAACAGCCCAGTGTGCTGAAGCCAAATACGAATTAGCATGTATGCTGAACAACGTGGTTAAAGCCAAACCTTCAACCAACTGCTGGGGGCTGCAATGCAAAAATCTGAGCGTTCAGGGCAGGGGATGGATATCAGTGCCCGGCTCCTGACAAAAGCTGGTCCTGCAATGTACTCTGTGACAGAAATGACGTCAGAAGTGGGTGAGGGCCCTAAAGGACAACCAGTAATGCAAGTTGGTGCTGCAAGGCAGCCCAGCATCAGTTCAAGCCATAATGCTATGAGACAGGTTCGAAAATATATTTGTCATCAGATTATAGGAGCAAAGAACATGATACATTGGGATCTGGTGCCCAAGACTTTTCAGGAGGAAGAGTTTCTAACACCTCTGATACCTTGCAACAAAGCCACTTTTTGCCCTGTCAAACCGCAAGAAAGGCGCCTCTAATCTCACCACCTCCTCAGGCAAAATCTTCTACCCATTTGCCACAAACCCTTGATCAAAACCAGCGAGACTGTCCAAGACTGGGAGAAGGGAATTGTCATCGTCTCCACCTTATGCCAAAGTCACTGAGCCACCAATGAGCGACTTGACAGATGTCACATGAAGGGTTTGTGTCCACACTGGGACCTGGGTGCACTCCTCCTGAGTCCCAGTCTGGTGCCTTCAAAAAGGGTCTGGTTGTCCCCCTTGAAACTTTTTATTCGGCAGCTTCGCTTCACTTGATTTTGGCTGGTATTTCCTCCCCCATTCTTTCTCTCTTCTTAATTACATTTGATTTTTCTTTGGAAGAGAATTCTTTTCTATGGGCATATTTTTATGGGAATTTTAATGAGTCACTTGGCATGACATTAATCACTGAAGATTTAAAGTGTCTTCAAATTGTATTTTCCTTCCTCTTGAATGCCAGCCACACATTTTTGTTTACAGTGAAATGCTAGGAAAAAAGATCCTTCAGCCTATTTTCCTCAGTGCTAATTGGGGGTTTATTACTGCTTCATTTGCTTACAATTGAATCAAACAAAAAGCTCCATCCCTTTTTCATGGTGCTGCTAATTGAATTGAGTGGGTTTTAATGATATTACTGTATATACATAAATGAACATTTTTAAAATAAATAAATGAACATTAAAAATATACCTCTAAGGCAGAGACTAAGGAGTGGACTGCGTACTTTTCTGAAGCGGATTTTACAGCTATACTCAAATAAAGGTGCGGAGCTCATTTCTGTGTTCAGGTTACCACAGGAATCGGCCCAAGAGAGTAGAACTGCTGGGAAGGTCCGAAGGTGGGATTTTCCGGAGAACCAAGGAGGGTGGAGTGGCTCTTTGCAAAGAGACTCTGTTGGGATTTTGACATATAATTCCTGTGAATCCCAGGGAATACTGCAGACCTGGGTACCTGCTAGATACCGCACTGCTGTAGATATTACAGCTGGCTGCTCTGAACAGCTACAGAAGGGACCACAAGATGTAGCTGACCACTTCAACACTTCTCATTAGTTAGAAACTCAGGATTTGTTTTGTGAAAGTTGCTATTTAAAGCAGCCAGCTTTGCCAAAAAACATTTGTTGTATCTGATGATCATTCGTGGATAGTGTTTTATATGGTTCTTATCAATGTAACAAAAAAAAGCATCTTGTTTCTTCATCTGTGTGAAGATTAAACACTGATAATGATCTCCCATGTTCCTCTCCAGAATGTTTTTTCACATTGCTTTAGATCCATAAAGTTTTTCTTTCAGCTAATGTGTTTTTAAAGAAAACGATCTTTCTGAATTCATAGCAACTATTTTTGTCTCATTTAATCTCTACCTTACCCTAGTGCTGCTCAGATTATGTTACACAGATACTTTAGAGAAGGCATCTGAGGAAGATATTGTCCCCTTCTGAGGGAGAAATTGTGCCTATGTTCAGCTTTCCATTTTGTGGAGCACTTCTTGGAGTAAACTTGTTTTGTTAACCACAAGTGCACTGCAGCTATTCAATGGATAGTCAGTAGCAAAATCTGCCCCTATATCATCTCCTTTTAACTCCCAAGAACTCCAGGAATGGCAAGAGAAACACCTGATTTGTACAAACATACACATTTAACAGACGAGGATCCTGACACCCGAAGAAAATTCAAGGGAGAAAAAATCACAAATAGGTTGAAGAAAATGGAAATATTTATTTTCTATTTCTCATCACACAAGAATTAAAAACACCAACTGAAATGCTCAGGCAGTAGATTTAAAGCAAACAAGTGAAGCTACTTTTTCAGAGAGCTCATAACCAACTTATTGCCACAGGACATAACTGTGAGTGGCAAACTGTCCATGTGGGGTTTGCACACATTTGCAGAAGATACGTGAATCTGCTAAGTACCATGGTCTTGATGACGTCTTTGACTCACTCAGGTTATTGTCTGCCAGACACCGCGAGGGAAAGGCTCCCTTGGCACTTGCTCTGTTCAAAATATCCTTTCTCTGAGCTTCCCTGGAGTCATAAACCCGGCAGCCCTTTGCTGTGATGCTTCTTCTGTGCACTCTCATGTAGTCATTATCCTTACACACAATAGATGAAGGGCACTCTCTTGAAATTTATTTAAATGCAGAGGTTCTAGGATAGTAGCTATTTAATCCTGGCCTCATGAGATATTAAGTATTGCGTTAGTTTTTTGGTTTGTTGGTGTTTTTTTTCTTTGAACAGTGTAGCATATTTGTCAAAATGCACCTTGAATATAAATGGAAAAAAATCATGTTAAGTAAATTACAAGAGGATTAGCTTCATTGAGTCTGTTTGTAATTTATCACGGTATTGGTAGCAGAGCAAATCTGTTGGTGGCACTTTACGTTTCACTGGAACAGCGATCTAAATACTATGCAATACAGCACATCATTGAATTTTTATGTACGTATCTGTACTTGCATAATAAAGCATAAGTTATGACATGAGTGTGCTTAGGTATAGTAGTTAATAGTCACTCATGTCAAATTTAATAACATGCTGCATAGAAAGATGCTGCCTGAGTGTATTTAAAAATAAAGTATATTTAACCCAATGTTCATATATTAATCCGCTAGAAGCTTGAACTTATTATTAGCCCCTTTTACCTTAGGTACATGCCCATACTGTTGTTTCCTTACTGTAGGGCTGCACGTTGTAACTGCAGTGCTGCAGGCATTACCATTTTTTCACGTGTGCACTGAAACATTCATTTAAAAGCAATTATGCACATCTATATTTCAGAGCAGTTCTGGGAAGAAACAGTTATACCACAGGATAACATCCTGGTTTCCTCCCATCTGACTGTCAGCACCTAAACATCTCTGCTTAGGGAGCAACTCTGCTGAGATCCCTCTGTTGTCAGTGGCAAGGGCTGGAGGCAGAAGCTACTTCACGCCTCAGTCAGGCTGAATTGCCAGCAGAAAGCAATTCCTTGTCCCTGTTGGCTGAGGAGTGAAGACAGGGAAACTGGGCAGGAGTAGATACAAGGTCACTACACCCTCAAGGCTTTGCTTCTGACTTCATGCACCAGTTTCCCAAACCCAGCCCTGGAAGAGACTGGTAGAAGACCAGACCTTTCGTGGAGCAGCAGGTCTGTGTGGCCCTGACACCCGCCTCCAGGGTTTGGTTGGTGCAGTCAGTAGCTTTAATGCAAAGGCTCCTTCTTCAGAGGAGCACTAGCTGGTCTAGCAACGAACCTGATGAGAACTGGGCTCTGTGTATGAGCTTCCCCCAGACCATTTGGACATATCTTTAGTTAAGACCTTGGATAAATAAGGAAAGCCAGGACAGGATTCTCATTTTTTTCAACATCTAGATGATTTCTGCAAGGCAGAGAAGTAAGATCATCTGCACGAGCAGACGTGACTGAAAAACTGTGAGCAGCCACTTTGTTCAGCACAACCATGACTTTTTCAAAGGGCTACCTTTCAAAGTCACCATGCTTTTAAAATCCCCTGTACTCCTGCAAAAAGGAAACACATTCTGTAGAAGTGAAAAAGACCTGCTGAGAAGGCCTTAAGGATATCCCTTGTGATAAAGGGCACAGTGCAGTATATCGACCACAAGCAAGTCAATGAAGTTCAAACTGAAAACACAATGCAAGGTCCAATGGGTCCGTTAAGCGTTTCAGGTAGTTAACCAGCATGCTGTCCAGCAGTAAATTAATGCTGTGCCTTTCTGACATTACGCGTTGGGTTCAGCCATGTGTTAGGAGGATGAGATGAGGGAGACGCTGAGTAAGGGTCTGTGTGTTCATAACAAGCCTTCTTCTGGCCTTAGGTGCGATTCATTCAGTTTAATGGCAAACCTCATGACTTCAG
>NW_010430819.1:37522-39364 GCF_000710305.1 Buceros rhinoceros silvestris
CAGCAGGACTAAGATTTCATGCTGCGAATTTATTTCTCTGACCAATCATGAGCTTTGACCAAAGCATGATCTTGTCTCCAGAGTCAATCAAGACTGAACGGAGCTAAGAATTAGTCCACAAGGGTGAATATTTAACATGTGATTGAACAAGCAACACCTACAGCCGGAAAAGATCCATCCCATGTGCGGAGATCTCTGTTGTGTTGTGCTTCTGTTCACCAAAGCATTCTGTTTGTTCCTGAGCATGACGAATGAGTTGTACTAGTGATATGTAACATGGCACATATGTAGCAAAGCCTTCACATTGCTCCTGCCTACTCTCATGGTAATAGTTTCATCCAGCAGACAAAGAAGGCACAAAAAGCGTTTTTGCACTTTTCTTCAAAAGGTGTAGAGTTGGAGTTGCTCAAAGCCAAAGCACAGAGCTGGTGGCACAGGTGCTGCTGGCAGGAGGTCTCAGGCACCTGTTAGCAACACTTGCGGCATTGTTTTGAAGAAAAGATGCTTGCTCTCTCATTTATTTCCACCTCCCTTTACTGAGGCTAAATGGCTTGATTTTCAAAGGTGCTCAGCCTCCCTGGCTCCCTCTGACTTCAGCTGAAACGACAACTGTGTCTCAATTCTGGGACCAAGGGGTCACTTCACCAAGCCCCAAGCCTTCAGGCACCTGACTACACAGACTCTTTCCTTAGTCTTTCTCTGGCTGAAAATACCAGGCTGTAACTCCTTAGCGAGCTCCTCTCTTTCCCATAACTGATGCCAAATTAACCTGGGCATTAATCACCCTAGCCTCGCCATTAGAGAGACAATGATAAGCCTCCTCTGAATAATTGTTCCCTTGAGTGTGCAGCTCCAAGACAGTAAGTCGACCTTTTGCTAAAGCCTCTGGCCTGACTGGGGGACCTGGGCACAGCTCCTGACCTGGTTAAAAACATTTGGCGTGACCTGGATTAAATCAACAGTGAACAGACATGTCTTGTCAGCTAACTTGATTTTTCCTTGGAAATGGCTGTGTGAAAACGCTCTGTTTATTCAGATGTCAGGATCTGCTCGGAGCTGTTGCAGGTGCCTGACACTATGGGGTGCCAGTGCCGCTGGGCACCTCCTTTTTGGTTTTGGTTGTAGCAGAAATAACCTTGCAAGCTACCACCTACCAGACACCTGCACGCAGACGTAGCTGCCTTGATTTCTTTAATCATACAGTAGCCAGTGAATAGTCCCTCCCATGGCACACTGTAAACAGTATGAAGTCCGCTGTGATCTCGCCAAGTCCTTCTGCTAAATATTACTCCCAAAAACCAAACCTCACCCCTGCAAGAGCGAACTAAGGATGCCATTAGTGTGATCAAAACTGTAACCACCAGCTCGCTGCAGCTTGGAGCCTTGTCACATTAAGCAACACAAAGCAGACAGATTAGGTGCTATGTTTAAATATAAGAAGCTATATATGAATGCAAGAAAATCATTAGTAGCCAAGACAACTAATTGTGATGGAACTTTTTGCTCATAACAGAACATCAAAGTAAGCTAAAGAAGAGGGGGGAAAAGACAAAACAATGATAATGTACACGATTTAGTAAAAGGTACTCTTTCAATGGTACTCGGAGCACCACGTTTCAAGCTATACACAGAACAGAAGCAAATCTAAGGACATACGGACAGCCACAATATTCACACCGGCAGTGGCAGGACAGACACACAGACCACAAAGGCTCTATGTCCAGCTCATTCCCTGCACACCACTTTCCGGGCTCCTACTAGTTCCCCAGTGTGAGGACTTCTGCATAAAAACTAATGTCCGTTAGTAGATGTCTAGAGAACAGTATGAGCAAAGCACGAATG
>NW_010430819.1:39463-42224 GCF_000710305.1 Buceros rhinoceros silvestris
AGGAATGTATAACTTGTCCCCTTGACACCCTAACAGTCTTTGATCCTTTTCTGTTCAAGGATTTCCTGGTTTTGACCCCCTTCCCTTCCCTTCCGTTCATGAAGAATCATTTCCCTTTGATTTCACTCTGTCTCCCACAATCCTCACCCGATGACTCCCGTTCTTGCATGGGAAGAGGCGGTGAGAAGTCAATCCCCCTGTCAAGATTCATACATTTAAACCACTCATTGAGAAAATTCTGGTGTGAACAGGACTAACACGTAGCTGATGTAAGGGAGGTTATAGAGCACACTGCGCAGTGACATAAAACCATCAGCAATTGCTCACCACCCTTAGCAAGGTACAGACATGATATGTCAGCTCTGAATCAGAGCAAGGTGCCAAACGGCTGTGTGATGGGAAGGATGGATTCCACCTCTGACGAGGCCCTGCTTCCGCATGATTAATGGCTACATGGGATAACACGTGGTTGGGAGAGTGGGAAGAAGGGCTTTTGGTACCAGGGAGAACATCCAACCAGAATTCCAGGGACCTGCTGCCAAACTTGTGGCTTATTGCTGTCTGTGGAGTCCCACTGGGCTCCTAAGTCTCTTGTGGTTGCGTGAAGATACCTCCCAAAGGTCCTGCTCCAAGAAGCCAGGAACCCAATTCCATGGGTATTAGGCAAGTGCCTATGTCTGGATTTTAGTGCCAGTCTTACATGCACACAAAGACAACAGTGCAACAATATTAAACAGGAAAAACGCCTCCACAAATCCTGTTCTTCAGTTCCCCCAGAGGTCACCTCCCTCAGCCTTTTTTTACCCCCAACAGACTGATGATTCTGCTGCTGCCCGGGATGGGGATCTGATAAGAAACACTGGTGAGCAATGTGAATGCTGGAAGTAATCTCTTTTTTTTTTAACCTATTTTAAAATGTTTGCTCCCAGACCCAGACACTATCTTAGCTGAGAGCACAAGGCAATAATGACACAGGGAAATATCACCCCTGTCTACAAACGAAGGGTTCAATTTTCCCTCTGGGAAAAGGGGTAGGAATCCTCAGCTTACTGGACTCATGTTGCCAACCATTTACAGCTTAAAAGAAGGAGAAGATTTCTTTATCAGTGATTATTGTCCTGAGGCTTGACTTTTTCAGACCCCAACCCCAGATTTTGCTGTGCTCATCCTGCCTTCCCACACAATACTTTCTTTTATTCCTCCACTCCTGCTGGTCTGAACATGTGCTTCTTCAAATTTGGTGAGGACAGCTGTACATAGCATTTTCAGACACCCTTTCATCAGTGTTTTAAGTGATAGGGTTAGCATTTAGCTATGGCAAATCAAAAAGCCCCTCTGACTAATGTGTCTCATCATGTGTCTGCCACATCAGACTGCTGGCCAGTAGCCCAGCCTCACTAGCCCGAGCCTTTCCCCCCTCTTCAGGCACTTTTACTGCACGATTCTTTCCTTTCTTGCTTCTACCTCTCACTTTTTCTCCTTAAAATTTACACCATGTACATAAATGCAGCTCCAAAGGTGAACCCTGAAGCAAATGATCCACAGTCAAAGCAAGTGCATTCCTATATTTAGCAACAAACACTTCTGTCGTGCTGCCACAGAGTCTTTTTTGGAAGAGCTGCACCTTCAAAGAGGTCTTCAAGGAGCCACTGAGCTAGGAAGTCTGGAAGGGGGGTTGTCTAAAATTCCACATTGTTAAGCTTATAACTCCTAAGCTTCTGCCTGGAGGCAGAGCAGAGGGACATTTGCATGGTTAGCTCTGTTTCTTTTCTTCCTAGAAATCAAAGAGAAGGAACACAGGGTGAAAAATTAATGCCAGAGCTAAAAAAAACCCCCAGCATCTGCCTGTAATAGCACTCTCTCTTTCTTTCCTATATATTCCTGTTCAAACAAGCACCGAGACACGTTGTGTGCCCATTGCAATGACTGATAGCTTAACACCTCAGAGTCTTTTTCCCAGAATAGACGTGAATATCCATATCCACCCTACTTAGAGCAATATAATTGCACTCAGTTGCATCCTGCTTGCCTAAAACTGCCCCTGACTCTTCTACTGGTGAGACCAGACCTCATATCCACTCCTGACTGATTGCACAGGATGTGCTAAATGATGCCAGCCAAACCCCTCAGGAGGGACAATAGATGCTGGAAGCTCCTCTTCAACCGTTCACCAGAGAGGACACAGATTGCTGCTGCACAACCTGGCTTCAAAATCCTGCCCTTCACAGTTTATTAATTTCACTGTGGTCTTCTTCGGGGTGGGCTCTGTGAAGATGTCTTGTCTGATGTGAGTCTGTGGAATTCTGGTTTCACTATCCGCAGAATATTTACAGGACACTTCTAAACCGGTATTAAAGACATGTGACTGCCTCAGGACACTCCACAATGTGTAAGATGGAGGAAGCAAGTGAATGGAGGAAGAAAGTGAGAATGAAAAATACTGTTCATTCTGGAGAAAAGCATCGTGTAGAGGTTTTCAATTCTCTGGTGATCTTAGTATAGACAATTATTTGCAGAGTGGTTGTACATGTGGGGCACAAAGAGAATAAACCAGTTGTCTAAACCCTCTGAAATGAAAATCATTTTATACTTCTTAGTCAACAGTTTGTTAAAGAGAATTAAAAAAAAGATATTTTCAAGCAAACATTCTCTGAGACTCCTCCTAAAGATAGACATTTGTCCTTCAAGCATCAGTTACATTTTCTTTTTTCTAATTTTATCCTGCCGTTTGATATCTCTACCATTTTTATCCCTCTTTCCC
>NW_010430819.1:42311-44587 GCF_000710305.1 Buceros rhinoceros silvestris
CTTTCCCTTGTCACTCCGAAGGTGGCTGCATTTGAGCAGAATAAAGATATTCGTACACCTCTCACATCCCAGTGAAGCATCATCTTTGACTAAGTGGCCATTAATTCCAATGAGAACTTTCCCTGGGTAAGGATTTCGTGGGCATCCCAGAATTTGCTTCACAGCTGCCAAGGCACTCCAGGGGCTCTTCAGGAAAGAAGCACCGCAACTGCAAAGACAGGGTTATTGGCTCAAATTCTCAAGGAAGTGTTTCCCTGGGTGTAAGATCCTTGGGGAGATTTCTGGGTTTTCTGTCTTATTTTTAGTTTTTGCCATAGTTAAGGTAAGGAAATGACCACTGGCTATCGCAGGGAGATTGTATGGGTCTGCCAGGAGGTAATAATGAGAATTAAACTGCCAGGAGCAGATTTTCCACGGCAGGAGAATGGCATATTTTGGGGGTAGACGCCAGCAAACCAGCTCAGTCATGCCCAGCCCACTTCCAGTTGCTTGTCAGAGGTGATGGATCCTTCCAGCGGCAGTGGAGGATGCGAATGTGCCAGCTGGGTGCGTTGCATGGCACTTGAAGAAGTCCGATTAGGACCCAGGTATTGTTCATTTTCCACTCCTGTGTTGAGATGTAAGTCCATGGGTAGAGAAGGCAGGAAGGAATTTCCGTGTTGTCATATGGATGTCTTGTGGCTCTTCCCTCTTATAAGTGAGATCTGACCCCTAAAACAAAGAGAATATTAAGCTTGATGAGAAAATGCTCTAAGCTGTCATGTCCTGTTGTTCAAAGACAGGAATTTGCTGGTATTTTCAAGCGCAGAAACATCAGCAGAAGTGGGTGGAAGGGAAGTGCACAGATAATTATTGGGATCGTTACGTGATAGATGAGGTTGTTTTCTCAGTTCTGTGCATGCAGTTCATAATGACCCTATCCCCATGAAGCGATGTGACATCCGGTCGCTGCAAGTAAAAGGAAAGACCATTGCTGCCTTAGTGTCAGCCAGAAGATTCAATGGCCTTTTCACTCCGGAGAAGAAAACAAGGGTTTGTTTATTCAATATTAATTCCTTTTTCCATGGCCTGTAAAAGATGAGGATCATGATCTACAATTCCTCGTTATAAGATAAAGTGCTGGGTAGGATTCAGGAGGCTGCTCCCCTCTGTGATGCCAATGTGTTGCTCTTCGTACCAGTCTGTACACGATTCAATAGCAAAGGGTTTTTTTTCCTTTTTTCAAGACCAGTTTTGATTTGGATGATGAATGTCATGTATTTTTGAAAGTTATTTGACAAGAAAATAAAATGTTTCAATTGATTTGGTGCTAAATGGAAGGATGCACCTACACGGTGTTGTCCAAATCCATAACAAGAGAGGAAAAAATGGCAGAATTTTTACCCCACCATATATCAATATTTTTTAGTTCATTGTCCTTGACTTTGTTAAAACACTTTTTATCTTCTATTACCTTACTTCTCTGCTTGGAACGAGGCCATATTTCTGAAATTCATGTAGATAAAGTTATTGAGTATACTCCGTGTGAGCGGAGAGCGTAATAGCAAACTATAAAAGTGGAAGGTCTGTTTATGTGAGTTATGTGACTGTACTCTTTCTGGAGGATACTGCCAGCTCTAGAGTATATCACACTGCTGAATGTACTTGGACCCGCTCAAGGTTATAGAGCGCTTGTTTCCCTCCATCTCGCGTTATTGCTCTGTTGTGTGGGGGGTGGCTGCTCTGCTCTGTGAGAAAGGATGGTTTCATGCAGAAATCTGCGAGCGTTTAAAATATACGTGCACTTGAGTATGAATTCACTTGCCTTGCAGCCCAAGTGAAGCGTGTGATTGGGAAAATCCAACACGCTTACTACAGGCAAATCAGACTAACCTGATCACCTGCTACAACAAAATAACAACTTCTGTCAGCATGGGGAAAGCAGTGGATAATGTGTACCTGGGCTTCAGCTAAGAGTTTGAGTGTTTCCCACAGCCTCTGCCCAGTCAAACTGGTAAGATACAGTGGATGGGTGGTCTGGAGATGGATAGGAAATTGGTTGACAGGCTGCCCTCAGAGGGCAGTGATCAACGCTTTTTCTCAGACTAGCAGTCTGTCACAAGTGGGGTCCCCCAGGGAGCGATACTGGGCCCCACACTGTCCAACATCTCCATAAATGACCTGGATGATCAGATTGACAGCACGCTCACCGAGTTTGCTGGTGACACCAAACTGTGAGGTGAGACGGCCATCTCAAAGGGAGAGCCCTCTTACAGAGACACCTGGACAGGCTGGAA
>NW_010430819.1:44857-49738 GCF_000710305.1 Buceros rhinoceros silvestris
GGAAGAGCTGCCAAGCAACCATTGTATAAAGTTTAACAAAGACAAGTGCAAGGTCCTGTAACTAGGATGATGTAATAAAGGAGCCCAGTACAGGCTGGGACCTGTGTGACTGAGGAATAACCTTGCTGGAAGTGACCTGGGTGTCCCAGTGGACAAGAAGCTGTACAGGTGTCAGTAGTGTGTTGTTGCAGAAACAAAGGCAATTGGATCTTGAGCTGCATCCACCAGGACGTTGCTAGCAGAGACAGAGATGTGAACACCCACTCTGTTCAGTACTTCCCAAGCTGCACCTGGAGTACTGTGTCCAGTTCTTGTCACCACAACACAAAAAAGATGGAGAAAGACTGGAGAGGGTCCAAAGGTGGGCCGCAAAAATAATCAAAGGGCTAGAGAACCTGCACTGTGAGGGAAGTCTGAAGGAGTCAGGTCTCTTCTACATGGAAAAGAGAAGGCTCAGGGGGGACTTCATGACAGTATTCCAGTACTTAAAGGGTAGCTACAGAGAAGACAAAGCCACATGGAGAAGACAAGGGGCAACAGGTACAAGTTGCACAAGGAGAAGTTTCATCTCAGTATAAGTAATAAATGTTCTATAGAGAGAACAATCATTCTCAGGAACAACCTTCCCAGGAATGTGGTGGACTCCCTATTACTAGAGTTTTTCAAGATATGACTGGACAGGTTTCCAGATAATGTCATCTTGGATCCCTTTCCCACAAAGTGTTGGGCCAGATGATCTTTTAACGTTCCTTCCAACCTGGGCTGTTCTGTGGTTCTATGTTCTACGATTCTTTGAAATGTAGCAGGAGAATAGAGTCCAGCACGTTAATAAGAACATTCATCAGTTTCACAGAAAATTCAGCTACGTTGACATCTGTTGCACCAAATTTCATAATCAGCTTCAACCTTTATAGAGTGGTTTTTGTCTCCAGGTCATTAGTACTGTTAGAAACTTCTTTAGAACACCAGATAACCTTGTTTGCAGTAGAACTCCCATATGTGCTTGACTTAGAACCCGTGTCCTCTCTTGCCGCTTTTCCCATTTAGGTTACATCATTTTGCCTAGGAACCAGTTACATGTAACACATACAGATACGACATTGCCAAGGAATCAGGCTCTTGGCACAGGAATCAAAACAGCCACAAACATCGCGTGAGACTGTAGGAAAGTAACTTCTCCCCTACTTCTCCACTAAGCCTGGCAGACCTTCCCTGGTACTCTGCATTGCTGTAGCATTCAGTTCTACCTTCAGAGAGATTTTCTAGGTGCTTTTGTATCGTAGTATCACTTGATTACCTTTCTTGTGCTCTGAACAACTCTGAATCCTTCCTCAGTGTGTGCAAATCCTCCATCGCTCTTATGCAGTAGAGGAAGGAGTTGATTCAGTGTCTGTGAGAGTCCGTTTGTCCATTCAGCACAACGGGGCTGCTGCAGCACAACCGACTGTGCGATGAGTACTGCTACACACATTATCTTACCTTATTGAAGGCATATTGCTGGGTGGTGGCACTGGGACTTGAAAGCATTTTCCACGTATTTCATGCAGATATTACTGCAATTCGTCATGGGACTATTTGTTGATGTGGTCCACGATTGTACCAGTTTACACCCTCTGGGAAGCATTTTCAGCAGAGCTTGTAAATAATAAGTGTTTCCCAGCTATTCCTGGAGAAAAATCTTTCAGATTTGAAAAACTTTGATATCTTTCTTCCTGTAAGAGGACACAAGGCATCGCTGTTTAATATGTCAGGATGGATCGAGGATTCTTGCGCAGTTCTGGCTTGGCCAGGGTGAAGCTGTCACTGCACCTTAGTTACTTGACTCCTTTGAACAGAAAACACGAACAAAAGAAATGGCCTATCTGTGATGGACTGTGGCTTGAGCTGCCTTTACACAAAGTAACAGAAAGGAAGAGCAAGTTTACGTCACACTCAGCATTACCTCTTGTCTCTTAAGCTCCCAAAGAATGAGGTAATTGTGTTTTGTCCCTCTGGTATCGCTTAGGAATCACAGCCTGAAATTCAGCAGATCAGATATATATGTGAAGGTTAAAGCCACTGCACATTCAGTTAGGATGTCCTTGAATGTAGAGTTCTCAGCCTGTCCCCACCAGGGTACCTGTAAGTGCAAAACTGCCGCCTCCACTTAGGAAACTGAGTGCCTGAAAGTAACTGAAGGCCAGATGCAAGGAACTTAGCTAGGAATACTCATGATTTAAATTCCTGTCCTGTTTATAGACAGTTATGAATAAATCATGGATTTCATAGCAAAATAATTCATAAATGGAAGCACAATCTGCCTCTAAATCTATGGGCATCCTTTTGGATCAGAGGAAAATCTGCCTGCAGAAAAGTTTGCTTGAAGCCTGCGGAGCTCTTACTTGCTATGCACCTCATGCACCAAGTTGCCTTCTGCTGAGAAGTACCAGGAGCACAAACTGTATCTGTTTTTAAATCGGTTGATATCACTTGCATTGTTCAGGATGATTTTATGACATGTCCTTTTCCTCTAGTAATGATTTGTTGTTCTATCGTGTTTCATTAAGCTATTATTTGTAAAGTGTTTTGTGATGCATTGCATGAAAGCTGCCCTAGAAAGTGTTTTATGGGCTGGAGTGACAATTCAGGTATCAATAGGCAAGGATTAATGATGCTAATTATTCAATATAATTGTTCCTTTCTTTAAGTCCTTTGTTTAGGAGGAGGGGTGAATTAAAATGAGTGAGTGGATATTGTATTTAATAGGCGTAAGCCTTTCTGCTGATAGAAGATACAAGAGGAGATCAAAGAACATGAAAAATAACTCCAAATACTATCTATTGGAATGTGGCTACTATATGTCATGCAAATTACTCAATAAAAGAGGGCAGTACAAGCTACAGAGCAAAACTAATAACACATCAAATAATCCATTTGCCAAATATGGGGAAAAAAGGTAAAAAAATCACCCTTTATCATCTTCATCACCAACTCTAACCTATAGCAGGTTCACTGAAGTGGACTGTACTACTTAAAATTCTCAGGAGGAGGCACACGCCTACTGAACCCAGCTCTCTTCAGAGCAATCTGCTGGAAGAAATGCTACCCCAGTGAAGAAAACACGGACATTGGTTGAAAATTTTTCAAGAGGTTTCCTGTCCCTGGGACAGGGACAGTCTTTCCAGGACCGATAAGGCATTTTAATGCGGAATCCTAGACAACGCTCGTGTTTCCTGCTTTTTGGGCTTGATCATCATGGCTTGGCTTCTATAACATCTGCCAGTTAGTCCAGATGTTAGGTCTCTTTCTGGGAGCTTTTGCCAGCCCGGAGCAAGTGATCACTCACTGGCCTAGAAACATTGTGGCACTTCTACTTTAAGTAACATCTATAATAACTGTACGTATCAAATACTACTCAAATATAAGGTGAATTCCGGGATGTTTTTTTACTTCTGCTCTGGTTTGGGATAAAGGATGCTCCAACCCCAGTGGGCTGTTGTTCATCAAATCATCTCTTCCTAGAGAATATTACTGTCTAATGTCTCTTAATAATGGATGTATTAGTTTCTTTCATTGGCTTGCACTGTGTAAGTGCAGGTCATCTTGTTTTAGCACCCCTGGAATCTCTTTTTAATGATCGACATGATTTTTGCCTTATGATTTCCCCTAACAATCTAAATACTCATCAACCTCATGTCAGAGGAGTTCATGCACATTTCAGAGCAGAAAGAAAGTGCACACTGAAAACCTTTTCACTGTGAGGGCGGTCAAACACTGGAAAATGTGCCTAGAGAGATGGAGTCTTCATCCTTGGAGATACTCCAAACCCAACCAGACACAGTCCTGGGAAACCTGCTGTATCTGACTCTGCCTCATCAGAGGAGTTGGCCTAGGAGATCCCTAGAGGTCCCTTCTAATCTCAACTATTCTGTGAAATATCACCTGAAGAATCATAGTCTTCAGTCACCTGAAATCAGTGATGGGCTGTGGGATGCCCTGGATTCTCATAAGTCAGACATTTAGATTCTCTAATGTTGTGGTTTAACCCCAGTAGGCAGCTAAGCACCACACAGCCACTCACTCACTCCCCAGACCAGTGGGATGGGAGCGAGAATTGGAAGCATAAAAGTGTGAAAACTCATGGGTTGATACAAAGACAGTTAAATGTAAAGACATAATTTAAAATAGGAAGGGAAAAAAAAAACAAAGAGGAAAACAAACCAAGAAAAACAAGTGATTAAAAAAACCCCAGTTGCTCACCACCAACCAAGAGATGCCCAGCCAGTCTCCAAGCAAGGGCAGCCCTGGCTAGCCTTCATTCACACCCGGTTTTATTGCTGAGAACACTGTCATATGGTCTGGAATATCCCTTCAGCCACTTGGGGTCAGCTGTCTCAGCTGTGTCACCTCCCAGATTCTTGTGCATCCCAAACCTACTCACTGGTGGGGTGGGGTGAGGAGCAGAAAAGGCCTTGACACACTGTTCAGCGATAATTGAAACATCCCTGTATTGTCAGCAATGTTTCCATCACATATCCAAAACACAGACATGCTACTATGAAGAAATTTAACTCTATCCCATCCAAACCCAGTACAATAATGTAGATTTCTTTAAACATTTAGATTTCATGGTTTTAGGTTCCCAGTGTCTGCTGCTTCATTTTAGAAAGACTTGCCAGGAGAATTGACTTATTTCCACCTCCTTTTCAGCCTGGAATGAGTTCTACATGTATTGTTTCATTATGTGAGAGAGCAAGGCATGGGTCCCACACTGAATCAAAAATCTCCTTTGTGTCCCCATTCTCCCACAGTGGTGTTTTCCCCCTGGCAATCTCTAAGGCAAGTGAATCTTCTCTATATCGGGATAAAGAACAGAAAGGGTGGAAGTCCCCATTCCTGCCA
>NW_010430819.1:49893-57453 GCF_000710305.1 Buceros rhinoceros silvestris
TGCTAGTGTTTTACCCCCCCCCACCTCAGTCCTCTGCAGACAGGAAATGTTTGCACAGTGGGTACTAGTTGCACTCACTGCTCTGCCATGTCCCAGACTGCCGCTAGGATTAGGCAGGTGCAGAAAAACATGACACAGTCTCTCTGTCCAAGTATGGACTGTGGCTTTATGAAGGTGAAAATTGCGTAAGTAAAGTGCCTTCTCACGGCTTTATTTGTTATCGATGTTAATTAGATTTGGGGAGGCAGATTGGGCAGGTAAGCACTAACTTCCACATCAGCCTGATTTCACTCATGGTTTTACTCTCTCCTGCTAGGTTCCCTAGGCAGCGTCTGATACATCTGGAGATTTTTCTTTACTGGTAAGAGCAAGGAGGAGCATCAGCCTGCAGGAAATGTCAATGTTCTTTACTTAACAAAATGCTTTCAGCAGAGACACAAGTTTGCATACAGCTTGACTTCCAGCTTTGCCTGATGTTTACCCTCTGCTTCCTAAACATGCGTAAGGGCGTCTGTGTTTGAGTGCTGCTGTAAGAATGATTTATTCACATTGCTGTAGAGGCTAAACGCTAGACAAAACAAAACAACTTGTAGAGCTGGTAAATCCAGCGAGAACACAAAGTGAAACTCCTGCTTCCTTTCTGTAGGCTTTGCATGGGAAAAGAAGATGCTGCTTCGTAAGTTAACCAGCCTAAACCATGACCTCTGCGTCTGTGAAGTTCCTCCTTTCTTGCCTCCTACTAGGGCAGAAAAACATAGTAGTTGAGCTGAGGGACGTACATAGGGATGACAGTAATGGTTAACTGCCAGCCCCGCTCTGCCCCGCAGCTGTGTGGTCCGCCTGGATACCCTTGAAGCGCTGCTGCTCTTTGGAAACCCAGGCAAGTCCTATCTTGCTGCTGCAGGGCCATGGACGGAAGCATGACCTGGTTACTAATACAACCAGATAATTATTCCCTGACGGTTAGTCTGTATTCATTATAATGTGTGTCTAATGCAAATTGCTCATTTTAATTGTGTTCTCTCCTCCCTACACACACTTAACTCCCCTTGACAGGGAGACCAGAACAGACCCCCTCCGCTTTCACTTATTAGCAAGCGTTACAAGGATTATTCTGGTTGGCGAAGGTTTTGGGTGCTCTGCAATGATGTGTCTGACTCATCCCCTATTGTAGCAAGTGGGAAGGGTTATTTTCACAGTGTTAATATGAAAAAGCATGTGGAAAATGTAATGATTCAAGGAGGTGCCTTCTGTGGAAAGTCACTGCTAATTAGGTGGTATGTGGGTGTCATCTGGGTCTCTGTAAACTATAGGTCATGCCAATATTTGAATCCTCTGAAGATTTCAGCATAATTGGGGGGAAATAATTACCATTTCACCTTTCATGGGGAAATTGTGATTAACTATGAGCTAACCTTTCTAAATGATTTTCAGTTTTTCTAGAATTGTTAAGTTCCTTGTTGCTTTCAAAGCTGTGTGCTTGATGACAACCAGAGGGCATGGGGAAGCCTTACTGACTATCACAGAGGGTGTCGATCTCTCTGATCCAGACAATTACTCTCACCAGCTCTTTATGCTGAAACGCATCTTCACCCACTTGAGATCTGGACCATATTGTGCCAAGTTCTGCATCTCAATACAGAAAGATGCCGTGCCCTGTCTAACCCGAACAAAAACCGGGAAGGAAATCGGAAGTGTTAACTATTTTGTAAAGAGTCAATTCACATAAGAAAGCAGACTGAGGACTGCAGGACTGAAGCTCTCAGGCTGACACCACTGCTCCTCCTAGACAGAAACCTCAGGAGCATCTTACCCTCTTCCTGGTGGGTTTTAGAGATGTGAATGCCAGGATATCACACCACTTCTTTCCGATGCAGATATCCAGTCCACACAGAGGTGGTGAGTACGACAGGAGGAGAGTTATGTGGGTAAACTCTAAACTTAAGTACTAATCACAGAGTAGTCACAATACAATCCCCCTGGGACGCTGGACACACCTTGTGCTAAGCTCCCTGATGCTATTTAATTAAAAGCTGTTTCAACTCTGTGTGCCTGAGAGCTGCGGCCACACTTTTGATTGACATGAAGGTTTACCCACGATACAGAGCATTTCTACTCTTGCTGCTGGTCAATTATGTGCAATATGAACCAGTATCAGTGGACAGGTTCTTTGAGACTGCTACTCCCTTGCAGCAGTATCTATCCTTGTGCTTGTGTTATGGCCATTTCTGGTTTGTGTTTGTCTATGGAATTAAGGTCTGGAATAAAAATGACATAAATTTGACAGATTTCTTCTTCCTGTGGGAAGAGTATGGAGTCAGATCATTTTCACCAAAGAATAAAGTCTTCCTTTTTTGTTCTCCACCCAACTGGAAAGACGTTTAACCTCCAACAACATCTGTCAAGCCATGCAAGGGGTCCATCCAAGATCTGAACACAAGGCTAGGACTCTCTCCTCTCACTGATAGACCCTAGAACATCAATTCCATTAGAGCCACAGGACCAAATCTCCCAATACCTGAAATGAGATTCCTCTAACACAGTTAAGACTATCTTAACATATCCTAGGGTAAGGATCTCCCAGAGCTCCAAAGCACTGCTATGTTGCTGGGAAGCATGCGTTGTGGACCCATGTAGCAGTCCCCTTGCATGCTAAGGGTATGGCAAGTTCTGTCTTCTGATTTTCTGTGTAAAGCTGGCAGACTCCCAAGAGGATGAGAACTGTTAGTTTAGATCATTCAGCAAGAAAATGTCACTGCGTTGTCCATGCTGTATCAAGGTTTTCCTCTTCTCAGCTAGAGGTAGAGCAAGTATCTAATGCTCAAGTGTCACATTTTCATTTGAAACACGTTCAGCCTGGTTCCCAAAAGCCTTTGGTGGAATGGTGTTAAGTGGGATAGAGCACAGCCTCAGTGGTTTTGATTCCCTGTTGTCTTCACTGCTTTTATGGCTGACTATGGGATGCCCTCTTAGGAGTGCTCCAAGACACTTTGCCGTGCGGCATTTCGACAGCTGCCAGCCAGCAGAATAAGGCATGTCCTGAATCACAGTGGGGAACCTGCAGCCACCTCCTGTCCAACTCTCTCTGTAGGTACTACAGACCATATGTTGTCCCTGGCAGGTTGCAACCAGCAACACAAAGCGTAGGAGCTGGCAGTGCTCCTCTTGTTCTCCCTGAAACACCAGAGGTATCAGAGGAGTTGCCAGCCATTGACAGGCAGGAGGTTCGGCCAAGAGCCATCTGTCCATGCTTAGGTTCTGCCACTGCTGTTGCTGATGCCCAGAAATTTCCTGCAAGCCAGAAGAATGAGCTGCATTTGGCCTCATGTAGAAAAACTGGTGCTGAGAGGAAAATGTGAGAAGTCTGTAACTTTCACCTTTAAAACAGAGGTATACATGTGAGAGGAAATTAGAGAGAAGAGAAAGAACAGCATCACCACCTACCTTGCTGGAACAGAGCACTGTGCCACCATATGCGCAAGCTTCAGGGCCTCAGGGATACTGTGCTTGGAAGAGAGGCGACATCTTCATCCAGCAAATTAATAATAGAGGTGCAAATAAAGACTGGGTTTAATTACTCACAGTAAAAGCTCAGCAGAGAAGGCAAGTGGTGAAGATGATGTGACAGACTCTGCTAGCCTACCTCGTACAGACACAATATTGCCTAAAACACACACATCATTATACTTCACATCTGTGTGAATACACATCCATGTGCATGCCACAGGCTGCGATAATGCAGTGGGAAGTTTGCAGGTTATTCTGGGGAGCAGCAGGCAGTTCCCATATACTAAATCCCCCTCAAAGATAGATGCATACAGGCAAGGGAGTGCCCCAGCAGCCTGAGACCCTGCCTTCAATATCAGCCTGATGAAGCACCTCCAAATAGTCAGACTGGAGAGCACAAGTTTCAAAGGGATTAGCATCGCTGCAGGAAAAATGGAAAAGCAGCATTTACATGTGGTCCATGATGGCAGGACAAACCAAATCACCCCCAAGTGTCAGAGAAGCAGCCAGTGGCTGAAGACACTCACAGAGGTGGCTGCAGCTCAGGGTTGCTCCATGGATCATCCTTACAGATTCCATCCTTCTCTGCGCAGAAATCTTCAGTGGGTTTATGTGGAAGCTTCTGAGCTGTATGGGAGCAAAAGTGGGATACTGGGACCAAGGTGCTGTAATTATTGCCCAGGGACACTAGATGGAGAAACACTTTTAGGGATAGATGGTAGGTGAGGGGCTGTGTCACCAGTCTTACAGGAAAAAAAAAGAGGGAGTAAGTGCCCCTCAACTCACTGTTATTGATGCTGTTGGCTTTAAGTTTTGTCTAAAAGCTTTCTGTTTTCAGATCCCATTACAGCTCCATACAGGCCATTAGTTAATTAAGTTATGCCACCAGGGTCTGTCAAAGCTTGGATATGTGGTTAGTGCCAGCTCTCTCAGTCTCCCCCTCACCTCCTTCCCCTTCACCCCTCACTACGGGCAGATCTGGAAAATACAGTAAAAAACAAGACCCTGAGTGCATCAGAGAAGTTGTTTCATCCTTGATGAGGCTGAACCAGCACAGCTTCCCTTTTCTAAGTACATCCAATCATTGTCTCCACACAGCTGTGCAACCCACAGCTTTCAGATACCAACAGCAACATCAGAAGCCACAACTTTTTTTCATCCCCACAAGAAGGTCTCTAGACCCCCACGACACACCTCCTAGGAGAAAGAGATAACGTATACGAAGAGAAACACTCAATATGGAGCAGCCAAGCCATCTGTGCCTTAGAGGAAGGTATGTCCTCCAAGACACACAGAGGTGTGGCAGATGGAGTGACACACTTCACTTGTAACAGAGAAGTCATCATCATCATCAACAGAGAAGTAGCAATATGTTTATTGGTATAAACCAGGAATTTAACAAAGTTTTATAGCAAATGCGGCAGTGGTTTAACAAGACTCGATGGTGAGCTGCACTTGATTATTTGATTTGCACTTGGTTACTTACTGCATAGAGGAGAGGGACCAACAAAACTGTCAGGGAATCCTCCTGTTGAGCCATGATGCTTTCCAAAGCTCCTTCTCAGAGGGGAGTTTAGGTGTGGCTGGATCCAGACTTAGACCCAGGCTTAGTCAATGGTTTATGTCTAAAGAGTTATATATGTGTAATCAATCCTTTATATCACTTAGCTGACATTTCAAGGTTTTAGCGTGGTTATTCCCAATTACAGAGCATCTGACGTGATGATTCTCTTAACTTTGAGGACTAACATTGAGACAGACATGGTAAAGGTCTTAGGAACACTAACGTGTCTCTTCTCAAGGGGAGATCCTGGCAGGCAGCCTGCTGCCATGCAGGAGAGCTCAACGGACCCTGGGTTCTCCACTATTTATGCAGTAAAATGATTGACTTATAGTCATATTTGCATACCAGCCATATTTCAACTTAGCCCTTGGCTATTGTGTTGTTACCTGTCTCCCCTAAACCCGCCTTGAGTTGGATGCAGGCATCACAACCAGGTGCATCCATTATGACCACCAGTGGTGATCATCACCTGAACAGATTTATGGGGAATATGGGAAGGGGGAGGGTGGGGACCACACCACCACAAGAGGAAGAACCAAATCGGCAAAGCAAAAAAAATTAGTACTCCACCTCTGTTTGCCCCAACTCATGTGTCAACTCTAATGGTTTCTCCTGGGAAATGACCTCCTATGGTGACCATAGCCATAATTACTTGCTTGAGCTGTGGGGTGTCTCATGGTGTCTGAGCTAGCAGAGCTCATAGTAACTCTAAAAATGGAAGCAATGGACCCATGCTGACAGTCTCTGCACCTAATGAACAGAGCATTTTATCATAGTGCCATATTAACATGGTTCCTAAGACCTTTACCATATCTGTGTCCAACATCGTGCTGTGTGGCTGCACCAGCCTGGCTCCACACTTGATTTCTGTGTGTCACACCGCCCAGCCCTGGAGCAGTTCTATGGCCCTAACCTGCTATTGCTGATGCTATAGACCATATTATCTTACTGATTCTCCCAGTGACAGCCTGTTAATTAAAATTAAAGTGTGAAAGACAATTATCTTTATGAGTAGGTATCAATATGTAAAACAGGCAGATGGTACTGGAGGTCTCTGAAGACTCTGGATGCATCACTCAAAAGAAAGGACTCACAGTGCTCTGATGTACTCGTTATGTGGGAAAGTGTGATGTTCTGGTGGTGCGAGGCTTGGACAAAGACATCAGGACTGGTTATCACCATGAGCTGCTCTCAAACAGTTGTTTTTCTGGGATGTCAGCTGCAGACTGCTATGAATATCAAATCAGCCTTAGAACAAGTCCAAGGTACTTTGAGGAAGTAACAGCCGTTACTACAGAGAAGAGTGGAGTCGATACAAATGCCGAATCTTGTACCTGGCATAAGCAAAATATGACTTCTAGTCTCAAGGGCTTAAGGGTGATCACAACATCCTTCCAGTTCTTAAAAAAGCCTCTTCTGCCAAGAGCTCTACCTGAGGATGGCCACCTTCAAGTAATGCTAAAACACGGAGACTAATGCAAGATAGAGAGTGCAAACTTACCCAGTCCCTGCACAAGTTCAGTAAGCAGCCCTGGTATGATCTCTGCTGCTTTCGGAAGACAAGCCTTTTAACAAAAAAGATTAGGATTCTGGGGGGTGGGGGGGAAGGGGGGAGGATCCCATTGATTGAGAGCAAAGTACAGAGTGAAGCCTTACGGATACTCACT
Organism: Buceros rhinoceros silvestris; assembly: GCF_000710305.1. Classification (NCBI taxonomy): domain Eukaryota; kingdom Metazoa; phylum Chordata; class Aves; order Bucerotiformes; family Bucerotidae; genus Buceros; species Buceros rhinoceros. Next base: position 56,632 of record NW_010430819.1, read on the forward strand.
CTGTTCTTGATAGCTGGAGATTTTATTAGTCTGGAACACAACTGATAAAACTAGTAAACCTGCAGCTGCTGTGCTTTTCTCTTAGTGGGCAGCTGTTTTATTCTTCAGTAGAAAGGAACCGGTACAGTCACCACCAGATGATCTAGGTTGCGTTTTACCCAGTGCAAAAGCAGAACTCAAGGGCTACTCAGCAGAGGGAAGAAGCAAACTGCTTTTGACAAGTGACAATGTGTTGTATTCGGATTGCTTCATATCAGAATGTGTAACAATTCAGGTATCTGCTTCTCACATTTATTTTTAGCCTCACTGACTAAATTTTCTATCTATCTTTTCACCTTTCTTAACATGTTCATTGCAAGCCAATGACAGCAAGGATGCAGAATAATCCAGTGCTTTTCCCATATTGGCTGCAACTCAGGACCTTTGTTGTCAAGAATGATCCAAGGTGTGGAGGCTTTATCAGATAACTGACCTTATGATCTCATAAAACAGTAACTTGTGGCTGCAGCAGTGCTCCTCCTAAGGCTGAAACAATTCTGTGTGGGGGTAGGTTTGAGCAGGAGAAGAGAGTTGGCAATGTCAAGAGGCTAAGCCGCCATTTGTTTGTTTTTCTCAAAGCCAAAAAGATTTTTATTATCAGATATTGGGATTATGTCAAGTAAACTGCATTACAAACATGTCAGTGGAAAGGGTATGAACTTAACTGAAAACACAGAGAAGGGAAGGAGACGAAAGTTGAAAATGTCAGTAGAGACTCCAAATCCAGCTGCATTAAAACTCAGTGGATGTGAGTTTGCATCCCCTTAATGGCAGAGAATAGGG
>NW_010430820.1:0-9933 GCF_000710305.1 Buceros rhinoceros silvestris
TGCCGCTCTGCCAGAGGCCTGCGGGCCGGGCGAGCAGCACGGGCCGGTTTAGATCGTGAAGCCCGTGGGCGCGGTGAGGTGTTCGGCACGAGCGGGTCCTCCGGCTAACGGGGTCGGTGCGCTTTGTTGTAGCTCCAGGGAGCTCCAAACGCGCTTGCCTCGAATGGCAGTGTCTCACAAAAACGAGCAAGTTTCTGAAGTTGGCAAGCAGAGAACCAGTGGCAATATTACACGCGTAAAGGGAGGTCTCTGGCAGTCTCTTAGATTATAGATGAACACTTGCAGGGAGCAGGCTTTTTTCTTCCCGGACCTCTGGTCTTCTCCGACATCCTTTGGGAGTTTTGAGCAGTGGAAAACAGCAAGTAGAAAAGACTAGACTTAATCTTCAAGTAAGGGACGTAACATGAAGGCTTTTGGTTTGTGGAAAGGTATGTCGCTTTCTGTTGATGACAGCCTGCTGCGCAATTTACTGTACGAAAGGAACTGCTCATCTAAGAGACCGGTCAGCCAGGCAGTCTGGGAGCTTTAAAAAATGGAAATGGTGAGAAGGAACCAATGAGCTTTTGGTAAGTGCAAATGAAAATGATAAGAGAAGCCATAATCAGGATGCTAAATGATACAGAGAGCAGAGATTTTTCAGTAGCTTCTTTTTTACTGTTGGAAACCTGACACCAGCAGAGGAGGTCATTTTTCTAGTACATATTTGACCTAGTTTTTATTGCTAAAACTGGCTGGAAAACTGGATTGTCAAAATCAATTGTTATAATCTATTTTGGAAGGATCGAGTGGACAGAAAGCACTTTGAAAATGGGATTACCTGTTTCTGAGTTGATGGCAATTGCAAGCAAATGATCTTGAATGGTTATGGGTCAATGTTCTAAGAAGTCAGAAGTTGACGGGGTACTTAGCTGATGTCAAATCACACTAAAGAACAGCATCACCTGTGCCTTACCCACCTCCAACATATAGGGAAAACATTGCTTTACTGCAGTGAATTTCAATCTGAGTGACATGCTGGAGGTCTCATGCTGCCAGTGTTAAAATGTACTTGGAATTTCAAAATATTTTAAATGTCAATTTCCTAACTCAAAAAGTGTTGCATCCAACACAGGGGAATTCTATATTAGCCCTCATCTTGTCAGATGAAAAGGAATTGATCACAGAAGTAAAAATTAGCCATAGCTTAGGTGCAACCGATAATGATTTGATCACATTTGTTATGTGCAAACAGAATTAAGTCCAAACCAATAATATGCATAATTAATGCTTCAAAAGGGCTAATTTTGTAAAAGTGAATACTATTATAAGGCAACTCTGTTGGGAGAAAGAATTTAATCTGAAACAGGAGAATGAGAAGTGGAAACCGTTTAAGAAGGTTAGCCCAGATACCCACAAAGCCATAATCCCACAACTAAGGAATACACTTGCCGAAAGGCCAGAGTGGTTTACAAGGAAAACATCTATGGAAGAGAAGAAGGAATACAGTATCATACATGTACATTGGAATCTAGGAATTGTAGAAAATTACTGTAGGGAGTAAAAGGTTGTAAGGGAAATATACGTATGGTCAATAGAGTTAAAAGGAGGAAAAAGAAGGTTTTGGTCAAGTATAGAACGTAGAAGATGATCTGAATAGTGAGAAGACCCTATTAAGTGATGAAGATGTTAGTATTAACCATACTTAGTAACAAACTTGGAATTTAAAACGTATACATACTTCTGTGCCTTTGGGAAGATGGCAGCTGGTGTAGTTATGTTGTATGGTATTGAAGAGTTGTTTTCTATTCAAGCGATAATGTAGGAGGATGGTTCAACTTCAGGTACTAAAAGAAAACTGGTATTAGAGAGTTTTGAATGAATAAGTGAAGAAGTGTGTGCTATCAACATACATATTCAGAAGTTCTAAGAACACTAAGACATTTGTATAAGAAAGGTAAAGCTAGTAGTGTTCTAATATTTTAAAAGAATAAATAGGATAATAGTAGTTTGTCACTGTGACATTGGTCACAGGCAAAATAGGGAATAGCCAATACAGAACTCAGTTAACAAAGAATTTAAAAGAAGACAGATAATTCCAATTAAAATGGGCTTCTGCTAAATATATATATATAGTTATCCTGGCAGAAAAAGAGAGCCTGGCAAACAGACTTTGTTTTCTTAATGAGGCTGCAGGTTTCACATATCGATGTGATTTAAACAGACTTTAGCAAAGCTTTTGACTTATTACCATATAGATTTTTGGATGAAGCTCTTCAATGACACAATTATTTGTATCCTAGACATAAACTTACAAAGAAGTCTTGTAAAAACTGAAATGATAAACGAGCACATTTAAAATGACTGGTCATATTCTGGAACGATATCTGAAGGACTTCTCAAGCAGCCGTTTTACACCACGGCTACATCTTCCGTGTTAAGCATATATAATTCATCTGACTTGTAAGCAAAGGAAGAATTTTTTTCTTTAATAGAGTTGTGTTCAAAGATTCCTGCATGCCAAACTGTGTAACTTAGAGAGGACACTCCTTAGCAAAGAATGAAAGGCAGTCTACATCTATAGAGTAACGTATCCAAAGAAAAGTTCTATTTCTAACACTTTTTGTTCCTCTCATTGGGGTAGGTCTTCTCCCAATTCTGTAAGTGACGATAATGTCAGAGGAAGGATAATTTTTAGTAGATCAACTTTGCAAAAACTATTTGAGTGAAAAATTAATTTGTTCAAGCAAAACTTGGTGTTCAGATGTTGGCATGTTCAAAAATATAATCTAAAGAGGCAAAAAGTGAAATATATTGATAATTTTGAGCAGCTAGGACCCATAGGAAATGTGTTTGTGCAGCTTTTACAGTTGTGTGAAAACAGAATTGCTAATGTACTGGCTGTGCTTAAATGCCAAAAACTTACCAGAACATATCTGGTTACTCTGGAGTACTGAGTACTTGAACACTGCTCATAAACCCCGTTAAGGACCTGTGCACTATTACTTTAACTATGTTTTAAAAAGAAAAAAAAAAAAGGTTTTTGACTCCTTGTCCTAGCTGTCCATCTTTGGCCTCTGGTAGTTCTGATTCTCCTATTACCGGTTAACCTGTCCACTGCGGAAAAAAACCAAAATTGAAGTGTCCCCACACTCCTCCACTCTAGAAGAGGAGAAAGAGAAAGAGACTTGGTGAAAACTTAAGCGATTGTGGAGAAAAATATGAAAAGAAGAGAGAAGGAAAGGTCAGTGTCAACAATACAAACCCAAGGAACTGGAGGGGGCAGCACTGAGCAGAGTCAAAAGGAAGTGAATGACAGAGTTGTGACTCTTGAGACCTTGGGTGGCGTGCTAAGGCAGGTACTGATTTGGCACACCACCAGTTGTCAGTGGCAGTACTGTTGTTTTTCATGTGAGATACACAAAACCTAAGAAAACCAGAGCATTTCTGGAGACAGATCCTGTAAGGGTTTTGCAATCAGTACTTGGAACCTCAATTTTCAATGTTTTGTGTGAACTTTCCTTAAAGCCAAATAATAGGAAACGTGCCATCTCTCAAAACAAATTATATTTCCATAAAATGGTTCTTTTTTCCTGTGAATTTTTTCCTTATACGCATGAGAGATGAACAGCGTTTCTACCTTTCTGATATTCCTACATTAGTGAAATGTGTAACTTGCCATTCTAAGCAGTTATCGTAGGCCAAGTACCACCAGAAATGCTTTTCGCTTACACACGAGAGACACTTTCCCAAGTACATTATAACATTTTTCTTTCACAGCAGACTCTTCAAAACCATGTTTAGCGACTCACAGTCACTTTATATGTGATATTCCTCTGGTTTCTTTAGAGAGCAGCATGAGGATTTTGTGGATCAATCTGATAGTGTGGACCCCAGTTATGCCATGTGTTAGATCACTGGTGATGCTGCAAAACTTGCTGGTCCTGTACCAGCATGAAGCTAGCGCTTGGCAAAGGAAGCAGGGTAAATATAGAGCCCTCATGAACCGAGGACCTGGTACATGGCCAAGGAAGCCAAGGTACAATTAGCCAAGGAAGGCTGTGTCAGGCAAGACCTGGTACTGATCTTTTTTACAAAATATAATATTACTAAATATGAAAGTTACATTTCTTGCAAGAGCGATCTCCTTTTGCACTGTGGTCTAGACAAGTGATCTATGTGGAGAACTGGCGGACAGGCTGCACCCAGAGGGTGCAGCAACCTGTCACAAGTGGAGTCCCCCAGGGATCAATATTGGGCCCAACACTGTTTAATATCTTCATAAATGATCTGGATGATGGGATCAAGTGCAATACCGATGATACCAGAGTGGGGAAACTGACACTTTGGAATGGAGAGCCACGCTGCAGGAAGGCCTGGGTATGTTGGAAGAGTAGGCTAACAAGAACCTTATGAAGTTCAACAAAGACAAATTTAGAGTCTTGCACCTGGGGAAACAATCCAAGAGAGCAGCACAGGTTGGGATCTATCTGGCTGCAGAGCAGCTCTGTGGAAAGGGACCTGGGGGTCCTGGTGAACAAGTTCAGTATGAGCAAAGAGTATTCTGCTGCGGGAAGAAAAAAAAAAAAACCAAAGCCAAGAGGATGCTGGATGCATCAACAAGGGCATCACTAGCAGAGACAAAGAAGTCATTGTCCCACTCAACTCACCGCTCTCCAGGCCACACCTGGAATACTGTGTTCAGTTTTGGTTCCCGCTGTACAAAAAAGATGTGGACAGGCTGGAGAGGATCCAGAGAAGGGCCATAAAGATGATCAAAGGACATCAAAGCCTCCCATATGAGTAAAGGCTGAAAGAACTGGGTTGGTTTAGCTTTGAGAAAAGGTGGCTACTGGGAGACATTGCCATGTCCCAATATTTAAAAGGGTGGCCACAAAGACAAGGGAGATTCCCTTTTTACAAGGAGTCGCATGGAAAAGATGAGGAGTAATGGATACTAGTTACTCCGGGGGAGATTCCCATTGGACACAAGAGGAAAAATTTTCACAGCAAGGACAATCAGCCATTGGAATATTCTTCTCAGGGAAGTGGTGGAGTCCCCAACATTGGACACTGTTAAGATTTGGCTGGACACAGTACTGGGCCATCTGGTCTAGACTGTGCTTTTCCCAAGAAAGGCTGGAATAGATCATCCTTGAGGTCCTCTCTAATCTGGTATTCTATGATCATTTTATGATTGTTTTAATTTCAAAAGCAGTTGGAATACACAACTAAATTGGAGGATATGCCTTGGATTTTTTCTTTATGGAATTCATATTTAGATTGGAATAAGTAGTATCATACTGACTAAAGATTTCCACCGTTTTTCTAATGCAGCACTTACATCCTGTTTAACCTGCCTCAGCAATGTCTCTACATCATGTATTTCATTTTACAGCTTTCTATTTGAGTGATGAGATGGAGAAAGCAGTGCTGATCAAGATCAAACAAACTCACAGTGTAAAACTTACTATAAGGATCTCTAATCTTGTTATTCATTATATACATATTATGCATCAATATACTAGATCATTGTCAAGTTCCATTGCTGGCATAATAGGCTCAGGGAAAAGCCAAATATTTGACAGAGAACGCAAGCCTCCAGAATCTTTACTTTGCGGTTCTTGTCATGTTTCATCTTGCTGTAGCTTGCAGCTGATATTTAGACGGAAGTGTCCACAGTAGCATTAGAGCAAAAAGATGAGACACCATAAGCTTTGGTTTTATCGGAATTTCCATTCCGCTTTGTTTTTGTCAGTTCAAACACTGTAATGGGAAACTAACCAAAATAGGACTGCGTTAACACCACTCTAAGGTGCGATGAGCTTTTATTTATCTAAGTCGTTCTATTCACTTCAAATAGAACCACTCATATGACTAAAAGCTTACTAACATGAGTAGCAATCCCTCCCAGTTTAGCTCTAAGCAAATAGGACTAATGGCTGGTGTAGTTAAAGGGAGAATTGATATAATTATGGTTTACTAAACCAAGCTGTGGTTATTTCAGTATCAATCTATTCTGAGTGTTTATGAAATACGGAATGTGCCTTGGCAGAAATAGGTGCTAGGGAAGAGGATATGCTACAAAAACTGAGAAAAGATTTTTTTTTTTATTTTTTTTTTACAAAGTTAGCATTCCCTCAGCCATTGAAATAAGGGCTGTGATGGTCAAAAAATTCTCCTCTTCAGTCCTTATTGCTCTGCATGCTCAGAAAATGGAGTTTTGCCTTGTTAAAAGAAGGTAGAAACATTTGTTTGTCATCCTGGAAGGTCCAGAGCTATTGCACTTCAATTTAATTACTATTAAAAATGACGACTGGATTCATGGTAACACACCTCTGAAGTATCTAAATCAGTATTTCTTTAACCTGAGATGTGTATAGGATAAACGAAGGTGGCATTGCACAAAGTTTTTATTAGCATTTGTCTGAGATCACCTAATAAACATACTCAGGAATGATGGAGTCGAGCAATACTGCTTTCCAAAACTCATGTTGTTAAGTCTTTTACATCATGAAATTTTAGGTCCTATATTCTACACGCATTTCAGAGAAAACTGCCCCAACCTGTATTTTATATGTTTACTCCCACTCCCTCTCTTTACAGAAAATTATCCCATTAGTATCTCTTCCTGGTTCTGTGGTAGTGTTTACTTTTTTCAGGTATTACTACTCATAGATTTATAGTTTTGCATCAGATAGATTTTCACCCACTGAAACATTTGTAACATCATCAACTTATTTGTTTTGCCTTCTTTTGAAAGCTGTCTAGAAGGATTTATATAAAAAGTTAATCAAACTACATCACTGACTCGGCTCATCAGTACAACTTTTTCATCACCAGTCACAATATCTATGTGACATCTAGCTTATCATCATGAATTATGGGGGAAAGGATAAACAACCCATTAAGAAATTAAAGGCCCACAACGGTGCAGTTTGATAAAGGATAAAAAAACCCACGGGGTACGTATAATAAGATCTCTCTCCCCTGAAGAGTGATTGTTATCTTTCTTTCATGAGCGTCAAAGACCTGGAGCTTCTCAGTGCCTCAGGCAAGTGAGTTTGAAGGTCTCCTTCATGATTGAATGGAAAATAGTAATCAGAATTAGGTTAAGACTGTTTATCCTATAGAGCATTTTTAAAAAAAATGTTTTATGGGTAGAACCGATATTAATAACTGATAGAAACAGCCACTGTAATCACATTTATGAAACTGTGCTTTATGTGTTCACTGTGCCATTGCATGTTTATTCTGGTATATGTTGGGACAAGCTTTGTTTCACGGTGAACTGAGCTAAATACATTAATTTGCATAGTCTTCATAAATAGAATCCTGTGTAAAAGAACAGTGACTTGCAGATAAAGATGTCATTACACCCCCAAGAGAAATAAGTTATTCTTAAATAAGTTCATTTCCTGAGACAAAATATACAGCCAATATCTCTACTGTACTGTAATTAACTATGCCTTTTTTTATATCATCATCATCATCATGGCTTGGCTTTGCGAACGAAGATTAGGAAGGGTTTTCCCCACGCTTACTGCAACTTGCAAACATGAGTGCACCCTTCGGGGCTGCGTGGTGGATTTTTTAGGTGAGGCGCAGCGTGCGCGGAACTGGCCCCACCCTTTACACCTGAGGTTCATCTGCCAGGGCCCAGCGAGCTTGGACGGTGACAGAGAAGTCCTCGGGTCGTAGATTTGGTTAGAGTGTCCTTCTCTTAGATGGAGCCTTACAGGGCTAAACGAGCTCCATCTGCCCGGGTTTGGAGTCAGAGTTGTCCTTCTCCTAGGATGGTGCCCGAAGGCTAGTGAGCCCATCCTGCCCGTGGACACACTTTGTCCGACCCTTCAGCGGAGACCTGTCTGGCCTGGGAGACCCCACCGGAGGCACATGCCACCACCAGCACAGCTCTCAACCTCACAAGGGCACGCAAGCTCTTTCCCCACGACAAAGGGGTGTCCATGAAAGAGTATACTTATATAAGGCAGTAGCGTTGGTAGTCTGTCAGATCCCTCTGTGTGAATTTGATGGTTCTGTATGTAGTATGACTTGTGGCTGAACAGGAACCTAACTAGATTAAAGATTTGCAATCAAAATGAATGACTGAAGTGATGCCACTAGATTTACCCTGTACAGTTCTCTTTCTTGTCTGATAGATTGTGCTTAAATTGGTGAAAAAACAATTTGAGATAATGAGAAAGACTGCCAGCAAAATGTCCTCATATTAAGTTGTGCTGAAGGATATTTTTTTCCCCACTAAGTTGAAATACAAAAGTTTTGCACTTGGTCCCTGAAGACTGTTTATTCCTAATTGCTATTAAACTCTTCTTCCATTATCGTTTTCTAGTGTTGGTCACACCCATTGACTGGCTCTCATCTTAAACAATGATAGAGACTAGTAACTAGATTTTAGTTCTTGTTTATTTATTTATTATTATTACTAGATAATATTTAATGTTTCAAGATGGAGCCTAGTCCTGAGACCGTGGTGCACTACTGCAATGTAAATGATAAACACTATTTTCACTACATAGAACAGAAGTCTTTTGAGGCCAGGAGATCTGAATTTTTCTTTCCAGTGGACTTCTGGAACACTGTCAGTGACAGCCAGCATGGCCTTTGGCCCACTCTCTGTTGGCCTGTGATTTATGTAACGTACATACTAGATAATATTTAATGTTTCAAGATGGAGCCTAGTCCTGAGACCGTGGTGCACTACTGCAATGTAAATGATAAACACTATTTTCACTACATAGAACAGAAGTCTTTTGAGGCCAGGAGATCTGAATTTTTCTTTCCAGTGGACTTCTGGAACAGTCAGTGACAGCCAGCATGGCCTTTGGCCCATTCTCTGTTGGCCTGTGATTTATGTAACGTACACAGGTGGGAGGCTCACCTGTATTTTCAATGCTTACCTATTGAGGCTTATACCTTAAAGTAGCAGGAGCGAAAAAGGCATGGAAACGCCACGTCTAGGAAAATAATGTGGTGATGTTACACAGTCCTAAGACAACAATTAGCATACCATGCCAGAGATAGTTCAAATTCTTTGAGTTCAGTACGTTTGGTGATTAATGGATGTTTTTTCTCCACTGTGTAAACTCTTTTGTATCCATAAAGCTAAGATGTGTTGCTCTTTTTAGGTGTTGTAGATCTTTAAATTGAACTTTGGAAACTTTGGGGATGAAAATCACCTTGTGGACGTACACTTCTACATGAAGTACTTCTCAGTACTTACCTCCAAACTGAACTTAAAATTATGATGAAAACACTGTATTATATTAATGTAATTTTGTCTTAGTGTCCTTACAAATTATTTTGTGGAAGTTTCTGATGCACTAAATTGTTGTTATCAATGAGCCAAGAGAGTGATACTGGAATTCTAAGGGAGGCCATTTTAACATTCCCTATCTGTGACATGAATATAGGCTTCATTTATTAATTGTTGCTGATTAGCCACAAGGCAAACATTTAATTAAACCTTGAGAGACAATAAAATTGCACATAAATTATCCATTTAAGAGCACATAGGTCTTTATATTTCATTAAAAATTGTTTAACCAATAACCATACATCTTAAACTCAATCTGTATTTGCACAGATTTGAAGTCAGAAAATCCCCTAGTGCATTGCTGGTTTTTTTCAGACATTTATTTCTTGATGCATTTTGATTTGTATTTACTTACCACTTGTTCATGCTGCTTTCCTGATTAGTGAGACTGCCACTCAAATCACAGATTAACAATTGATTTAAAAAGTCCTACCAAATTATTTACTTTTAAAACTATTTTAAAATAGTCTAAAAGATATGTTGGGTGCTCATGGGATTTCAGAAGAGCGAAAACCAAAACAAATACAATGTTATATTGCTATATATTGAAGGCTTCTGCTTTGAATTATTTTGGTCCCTATGTAGCTATTTTCTGTCCTTCTAGTACCGAGGTATTTTTT
>NW_010430820.1:10024-11065 GCF_000710305.1 Buceros rhinoceros silvestris
TCCCTACAACAATACATGCTTATTGTTTTATATGTATTTCTGAACACTGGCATTCTATTAAATGCATGTTTGAATATGAAATTTAGGTGCAAGAAGCAAGAGGGCTGCTCAACAAAATACTGTATGGGTCTTAATAACCAGTTTTCCATGAGTTTAAACAGATCATTATCTGCTCTGTGAAGTAACTTTAGGAAGTGGAACCAAACCCCTTAAAACCCTTGTGGCCAGCTGTAAGCTTCGTGGGCAGGTCATGTTTTCTACTCACTGCTTTTTCTGAGTCATGTAGATGGGGGCAAAGATATCTGACAAGTAGGTGAGCAAAAAAAATTATCTGATAAAAAGAAAGATGGTCTTGATAATGTAATGCACTGATTCTTTTTTCATGTGATTTTAAGACTTGCAGCCCAATCTCAAAGTTCCAAGAATTTGATACCAAATTCTATTTTGCTATACTGTGATACTGTATAAGGAGCTTAGGAAAGCATGGTGTGAGGTATACTTGATTTTTCTTCAGTGTATGTATATTTTTGTAAAAAAGTTACACAAGTATCAAACACTTTTACGTGTATTGGATATTGCAATTTTTTTCTGAACAAAAGTCAAAGGAGATTCATATAAATGTCAATGCCAGTTCCTGTGCCTGCCTCCTTCTTTACCTGGCTTTTTGTCTGTGTAGGCAATACTCTTAGAGCAGGGATCTTGCTGCTTTGTTTTCAAAGTGTCTTATTTTCAGTACTGGGAAAACAGCTTCCACTTATTTGTGGGATGAAAGCACTCCTGAAAATCGGTCTTGTGGGGTATGACCAAAGCTTTGCAAATAATTACTGATACTCTAAGACGTTAAAATCAGACAAGCTACTCTTTCTTGTAATAGTCATTTTTAAAAGAAATTGCCGAGCTTAAGTACATGAACTCCACCAAGGGAGTCAGTGTGACTAAACCTCTTAGGTGGGATGTGCCCTCTAATATCCCAAACTAGCCCCTTTCCCTTCAGATTTAGGGATAGGCTCTGTGACTTCTTTACTAATCTTGCCCCCCCCC
>NW_010430820.1:11124-36634 GCF_000710305.1 Buceros rhinoceros silvestris
TTGTGGTATTGTTTGTCTAGTCCTGCCCCCCCCCCCCCCTTCTTATTTTCAATTGGGAAAGCAGAGGAAAAAACAACTAGAAATCAATTATCAAAGCAAGCAGATAAAAACAAACAAACAAACCCCCCAAAACCCAACCCAACCAAACCCTCAAACCCAAAAGCTGAAATACAGTAGATTTGCACAACTGCCTGTGAAGTTAAATGTAGGTTACTCCATTCATGTACAAAGATATTTAGATGGCAAATGGAAACTAGCTGCTGTGAAGCATATCACATTCATATATAATTGAAGCACCCGAGAGTAAAATACTGAAGCACAATAGGTGACAACTGATAAAAACAAGAGAAGTATAAAACAGGATACAAAACTCTGGGGAGTGTAGAGGATATCTAATCCAGGCTGAAGAACCTACAATAACTGTATCTAGATTACTGTATAATACAAAAATAACTGAACCGATGAAGCCAGAGAATTCAGTGAAGTACTGCCGAGACACAGAGCTTCTGTTGGAACGGTACGCTACTGGAATCAGTGACATCTGCCTGATCTTCACCACCATGTAAAGAGAAGAAAGATTTTTACTTTCTTGCAAGATATCCAGAACATGGAAGCAGGAGCATAAGGCACTGCACCTATGTCCCTAAAAGAGCAGCTTCCCTCATGCTGTATGGATCTGCCTCAAAACAAAGTGTTTGGAGATGGCGGTGACATTTATTCTCCCTCACTCTGCAGGGATGTCTAAACGTAACTCAAGGTAATACTGGTCCAGTCCAGCCTTATGCTTTTTCCGCTTGCTGATCTAGTCAAAGTAACATCTTTTGGAGAGTGAAATCGAAGACGGTGGCTGGCAATGACAGTTTAGAACCATAAATCCTGAAACAGACGTACTGCTATGGTAATAGCTGACTTTGGATCTAAGTGCAGTTGCAATAAGCTTTGACGTAAACGCCTTTGTCTTGTGGTGGCCACATGGCCAAAACTGTTGAGTCACACCCTTTTCTAAATGTGAAACAGAAGTTTGATTCAGACAGTTTCTTACGAATGAAGCTTTGGGACAGCGCACTGTTATTGAAAATGGATGTTCCTGGCTTTGATTTTTCTGTGGACAAACTTCACAATAACGTAATTGTAGTACACATATAACTGGCATTTTACACTACAGCTTCCTCAGATGCAGAGAATTCAGGCATATTGTCTACCTTGGTATAGCCTGACCATCATTTTTCCATGAAGACACGGACTTTCTCAATTTTCAATCTCTCAACCCCAGAAAGAAGAGAGTATGATGCTAAGGGCTCCTTTTCTTGGCTGTGAACTCAAAACCTTTATAACAATTAGTTACCTCCATGTCACAACAAGATCAGTCTTTAGCTTTGTCTTAAGCGTTGCCAGATACATGTTGTTACAGGGTGACTAATGTTAATTTGTTTGAACAATGCTATTTAAATAGTTTCAGCTAAGGCCATAGAATCTCCATCTTGAAACAAGCTGAACTGAAATTGTAGTTTAGTAACATGGCTCAGCTGTGAGATGAATTATGTCAATCTTCAAGGTAGTAATTTGAGTTTGCAGCAAGAAAGATTAGACGCTAACATCCCAATGAGAGTCAACATTGTCTCCTGCTCGATGATACATTGTAATGTCAGCACCCACTCGCCTTTGGTCTTGAATTTGTTGAGAGGAATGTCTCCTCTCTAGAACTCTGTGTAGAGGATTCAGCCAGTTTGTACCTGTGCCTCTGCTCCATGAAGGTCAGGAGTAGCAGGTGCAGCCATAGGACAACATTCCCAAAACTGGACTGTCTCATTGTTGGTGACAGAATGGAAAGAGCTCGCTAAAGCTGCTCAGCGTGATGGGGAAAAGGGTCCAGATGAATATTTGGAACTGGTGGCAACATGACTGCTTTACATAAACCAAAGTTAACCAAAGATGAAGAGAAAAATCGTAGAATTGGATTGGGACAGTAGTGTTGGGTAACAAGTTTGAAAATCAAGCAAATTCCTCTTATCTGCTTTGCAGAACGAGCCTTTTCTGCTGTAACACCGTAAAAAGGTTAGGGTTAAGAATCTTGTTTAACGTAGGTTTAAAATCACCTCCATTGTAATTTTATAATCACCCAATTTTGTAATTTTAACAGCTGCCTTCTTGTCTACCCTGTAAACTTTGCATCTGATCTCTCACTAAGACCTCATAGTGGATCCTTTGGGGATGCACCTTTAAAGGTGCCTTCCAACACAAACCATTCTGTGATTCTATGATTCTCACCCTTTTCAACATGAGCAGATTTTGGGCACTGCCTTTTGGCCCCTGTATACAGTCCAGTCTTAGCATGTAGTTTCCCTGTCTTGCACACTCCTCTGAGAACTGGGTCCCTGCTATCCAACCTGGGAGGACTCATTACAAAGACAAGTTCCCCAAGAACCGTCTGGAATTTACAGAATCACAGAATCATCTGGTTGGAAGAGACCTTTAATATCACCGAGCCCAACCATTCATCCTGCACTGGCAGGGTCCCTAAACCCAGTCCCTCAGCACCACATCTACACATCTTTTATATTTCTCTTCTCAGTTGTGAATTAATTGGCATAGGTTCTTTGCAGAAAAAAGTGATGGCTGAAGTTTATGAAATACAGACACTTCAGAGATTGTTTTTAATCTTAACAATATACAAATCTGGACAAAAATGTGTGTGACACAGATAGTCATCTGGCTTGTTTTCAAGCAGATGTTTCTAAAGAGCTAGTGATTCTCCTTCCTTGCACACAGTGTCTTCCTTCAAGTACTGGTGTTTCTTTCATTTAGAGCTAGTTCTTGTTTATTGCTTGAACTGACAGCAAAATGGACCGTCTTCCTATAAAAGCAGTTCCTTGGCTTTGCCATCTTTATCTTAGTAAAGTTTGCTTAGTATGTTTACATCCTTTCTTGAAGAAGGACAAAATTCTGTATACCTACAGGTAGAGAGCATGCAAGCAGGACTGTAGGGACACACAGAAACCATGACACCCTTCCTAATTGAACCGAGGACAACCAGAAACTTAGTACATAGCCAGGCACGCCCAGAAAAGCAGATCATACTGCTTATGGCACAGTCATATTTAAATGCAAGTTAAATATGAGTTATATTTTTCGTTCTCCCTAGAAAAGATTTAGTCAAGGTCCATTCTTCTCAGATAGCTTATTTATGTACATGAAAACACATCAAGACACCACTTACAGAGTCTAGTACAGGTAGTGGCAAAAGTAGGATATCAATATAAAATTGTGGATGGCTTATAAACTAAAATGAAGCAACACCATTAAATAATTACTGAAATAAAATGAAAACTATACATATGTTCTTATATAGTCACTGATTGCTTAATGGAACAGTTATGATTAAACTTTTCAAGTCTTTGCAGTATCTACTTCATGTATAAGTGCACGAGCTCTGATCAAACCTGCCATACAGTCTTAAAAGATTCTGTTCGGTTAGATAGTTTATTATAAAAAAATCTTGTATTTATTTTAATATGTGGAAAAATCTCTCGTTATTATAAAGCTGGTAAGGGACAGGTTAGAAAAGCAGGTAACTAAGTCCTTAGAAAAATTCACTTTCTGTTTCTATTTTTGATGCTGTCAGCTGTATTTTCACCTACTGATAATAATGTATCATAGAATAAATAGAAGAGTTATACTTTTGTAGGTTTTCATAGTTGAAGCAGAGGATAAATACAGCTGATAATTAGATGTATGATTCGAAAGTTAGATTAACTGCGTATTGTTACTTTACCTGTGCATGAAAACAGTTTTGAGAATACAAATTATATTTATCAGTACAAATCAAGTGTTCCTCCTCCTTTTAAAAATATCACTACAGGATTTCCGTGGCAATGATTTAAGGCACAGTAGGTAAAACCAGCAATAATGCAGTCTGCAGAAAATGCTGTGGAATACTGTATTTTGTGCACAGTTACAATTACGCAGATAGAGAAAGAAGTACGAAAATCTAGACTTTTATGTCTATGTTTGTACATAATTTGCATACAGTTGCAATTCAGCATGATGTTATTATAAAAGGGTGACAAACTCTCAATTATTTCTGGACGTGCATCTTATTACCAAGGCAGAGAGCGTAGCTAATACTGAGAAATATAAATGTATACAAGTAAGAATATGTAGATCTAAACTGCCATATACAAAACATCGAGTATTACAGAATGGTTTTATTCTTTGATATGCATTATAACTCAGATCTCTAATTAGTAATTATCAGTCTAGTTACTTTCCCCTGGCTCACAAACACGATAGCATGCACAGCTTTCTATGCGTCCCCTGTTACTTTTGTCTGCTATTGCAACCATTACTGCAGTATTATAGTTGTGTTGGTAGCAGCCAAACTTCATATGGGAACACAGCTTTAAAATGCCAGCCTGGGAATAAGGTATTTACCTCACTGCTTGTTTTTCCTCCCAGGTGTTTGTTCAAAATTGAATACAAAATGAGAAATACATATTCTGGTTGTGAGTTGAAGCTGGTCATAATCTTTACAGAAGACAATGCCCTTGACTGCTTTAATGTTTCTTGATTGGTGTACCTGATTGTTTGCGTCTTCAGAGTAAATGAGCTGCAGCTAGGATTTGCTTTTGAGTGCATATGACACAGTTTAAGTTATCATGCCGTCATAGTTAAGGTAAGTTGAGCTAAAAGTGTCCTAGATGTCTTTATATCTAAGAGCTGTAATCTAAGAGTGTGACGGTGAGAAAATTCTAGAACACCCATTGCTTGCTTTTCTCTACAATTTTTTGTACTTTAAATATTTCTGCATCTTTCCTGAACATATGTCTGTGGTATATTAGTCCTTATTTTATTTCCAAACGTTAGTATCATAAGCAGAATAAAGCACCTATGTCCAGTGTCAGTTTGCATGTACTTTTTTTGATTCAGGGATTTCAACTGCTTATTCCAGTTACATGTTTTGAACTTTCTGTTGCCATACAGGTAAGTGGGTATCTAGCATAATCTTTTTCTATACAGAGTAGATGTGCCACTTCTGGGTTATAAGTACAATCTACGGTCAGTTCTCATGCATGAGAAAGATTAATTTTGAGAAAGATTAATTTCTAGAAAGATTATTTTTATGCAAATTTAGGTCACTGAAAAGCAATGAGCCATCACTAGTAAATTAAAACCTGTAGACAAATCAGATCTGTTGTTTCATATTTTTTTCAAATTATGACAACTAAATGATGTTTGACTAACACATCTATCTCCTCCCCCTACCCACCCCAAGCCCTTCTCAAATCCCGTCAGTGATGTAGAAGTTTGCAATTTTTATGCTTTCATTTCTGTGAACTTTCCCAGGGTTCTACTATTTATGAAGTAGCATGTAATATGCAAGTGTAAGAGAAAAGATCTTGAGAAACACAACTTTTCCCACTTTGTTTGCCAGAAATTTGCAGACATGGCTGGTAGACAATCTGAAACATTATTGATTAAATATATTATTTGGCAAAGACCATTGTGTACAATATTTCAAAATTACTTCCGCATTATAGACCAAAGTGTAATTGAAAATCATCCCAGTGGAATAATCAGAAACTGTACGTTATACTCTTGCTGCAGCACTAGTAAAAGGAAGCAAACTGTGGCCATGTATTAGAATTTTGAAGTTCTGGGTTTGTTTGTTTTCATTCAACATCATTGATACTGTAATGCAAATAACTCCAGTAATCTGGCCATACAAAACTCTTAATTTGCTTTTTTTTATAGTTATGTATTATTCATGTTGCATTAGTTTGTGCACTGTTTATCTCCCTAATTGTAACAAGCACTTAATTAATTACACTATAACCTCTTGAATCTATAGGGCAACTGTTGCGTCTTTAGTTAATATTTTAAAGTCTCATCTTTTCCCATTTTTCCTTGTGTCTTTGATGTTTTGTTTCTTACCCTTCTTGTTTGGGTTCTCTGTGGAATAGTCTCAGAATAATCCTGCAGTTCTCTTTTATGACTGAAACTTTGCATTTTAACAGTTGTCTAGAGATAGTTTCTTCCTTGTGAAATATCAGTTTTAATAACAAGAAAAGAAAAATGCCATAAATCTGCACTAACCACATAAAGCTGAAGTCTCTGAGAGACTGATTAACATTGAGACTCTACACAGGTTTTTCAATAATTAGAGGATGTGCTTGCATGGAGCCATGACTGCTCTGGCCTTGATGCCATTTCCCAGGGCAGACAGCAATTATTACAGCCCACAGTAAATTTCCTACATTCCCTGCCTCCAGCCGCTGAAGATCTTTTTAGAGTAAAGGTCTCTTAATTTTCTACACTCTTGTCATTAGCTTGTGTTAGCAACATGTTATACTCGTTTTCTTCCCTTGGTTTAGAAAAAATTGACAGCTGTCTTTCTGCTGTAGTATTTTCTTTGCACCTGAGGTCGAAGAGATCATAATCACAGCTTTGATTATATTAACATACTAGATAACAGTCTTGGCATTTTCAGCAGGGCAGCTTGGACCAAGCTGTTTCCACTATCTTTGAGCTCAAGTGAGCAACCCCTACTCAGCACTCCCAAGCTTTATCATGTAGATTATATTTGTTTGTTGTTCTCAGACTTTTATCACCTCCATGGTTCATAAATGAATAATTCACTGAGGTAGAGGGGTGTCTTCACCGTCATCATACATTCTATGGTTATTTTTACTAGAAATTGTATTATAAAAACACAAACTAAAACTGACTCACCTAATTTAACATTAAAAACCAAAACATATACTCATGGATAGTAAATGGAACATTAAGTGTTTAAATTTAAAGTGGTTATATTGCTTTTGAATGATACAGGTGAGATCCTGCTAGTTATTAGTAGGGAGAAAGTGTTCAGATTGCTTTTTGTAACATAATGATGGACTGGGCTCTGTAAGATAGGAGCCATTGCCATCCTGCAGGACTCGGATCTCAGAAGAACGGGCATAGATTCACATAATATGCCTTTATGGGTAGGCAGTTTCACCCCCATCATCTGGCATACTTCGTAATTTGCCTCTGCATCTGGTGGTGTCAGTTCATGCTAAGCCTCTCCGCAATGTTACAGTTAAATATAGTAAAGGAACTTTTAAACTAGACGGGACTTCAAACACACAAGATCCTCTGTAAGAGACTGCACTTTCAGTGTAAATTAGTATACATTCATCAGTGTTTTGAGCTGACCTGAAATTTATCATGGGGTAGACCAGAAGATGTGGAAAGTGAGAGCCCTTAGCATCTTGTGGTTGTTTGCCATTTCCCAGCTGAGTCACAGCACGTAAACATAGATACTCAGCCATGTAAAACAGAGCTCTAGCTCTCCCTGAGCATACTGGTGTGACGGCAGAACTAGAGCCCTGGCTCCTTTATGCCTGTTAGACTTCTCTATAGCAAAAGTTAAGATGATTATGTGTGGATGCAAGGATATTATCTCAACATACAGGGGTAGGTTTGCTCTGCACAGCTGCTGCACATATCTACCTGGGTGGGTCAGTGCAAGCTGGGTGTACTGCAGACAGACAGTAAGAAGAACTGAACAATGAAGAATAAACTCCAGAAAGAAAACAGGAATATACTTTATGGATTAGCAAACTGATTAGAAATCCTTTGGGAAAGGATGTATGTGGAAACTGAGCACGACTTTTCAGAAAATGATAAAGGTGAAAGAGGAGGAGAGGGAGAATAAACTTCTAGTATGAAGAAGATAATTCAAAGAAATATAAATGGTTGGTGAAGAAAGATTGGGAAGTGAGGAGGATGAAAGATTTAGAGATGGTAGTTAGAATATGAAGAAAAGAAGGCATAATGTTAGTGGAAGAACATAAGTTATTACAAACCTATTGAATAAAATTCTGGAGAGAAAAAAAGAGGAAAATCACTGTCAGGCTAGGTATTGGCTGAAAAAAAGACTGAAAATGCAGGTAAATGCAGCTGGATATCCAGTGGACTGGTATCAGTGTTGCTAAGTAGAGTGCCTGGCAGTTTTGAGGAAAAGGTGAGACATCTAGGGCAGATTTAATTTATAAAAAGTCCTTTTACTCCAATCTAGTTTCAGTAGGATAGGTTTGAGTAACAAGCTGGGGAAATCCTGGTGAAGGGAGTACCTTATTCCTGCTCTGCCCATTCCTCACGTTAACAAGATCTTCAGTCAGGCACTATTTAAACAGAATAAACAATTTTATCTGGCGCTTCTCTTAAGGAAGGGGAACACAAAGTACGCTTCTAGCATATCATCTCAGCTGCAAAAAACATTAATAATGGTGGCTTCGGTTTATATATTTGGCTACCAGGGAAATTGTGCTGTGTTAGAAGATGCTGCTGATGTTTACAACTGGATTTCTGTTTAAGAATTCCCATGTAAGGTTTTGGTGTGACAAATATTTTTACAAAAACCTTCACACCACAGGACGTTTCTAATAGGTAATTTGCTTGAGATTACGATCGGTTATGGCTAGTAGATGAAATAAGCAGAAAATTTATAATTGTCACATTGATAAAGAACATTCCAGCAAACACCCAAACACAGTAGCCAGATTTGTAGCTGCAAAGCAAAGTCTGCTCAGCCCAGTTCTTCAAACCTGTTTTGCCAGAGATAGAGAGAAGTCAAAGCAAGCCCTGCAAATCTCATGTCTGAGCATGGTATTAGCTGCCAGAGCATCAGCAGAAATCTGACAAGCTAGCAAATGCAGAGGCAGACTGTTCCTTCCTGCCAGAGATGGGATTAGCTGAGCTGAAGGTGACTTAGAAAAGTGCAAGTAATGTGACACTGATAAATCCCTTTTAGTCCAAGATCTCAAATGAGATTCCAGTCAGAATCCTCTTCCAAGTGGAAGGAACTTGTGCTCCTGCACCTCATGCCTGGGACTTCATGCCTCCAAAGTTAACACCAAAAGGTGTCGTTCCCATGTACTACAATTTCTTTCTCCAGGCTTTACATTACAATAATTTTGAAAATTGAACCCACTCAGGAGTTTAACTCGACCTTGCAGTAACGTTCTTTGCATTTAGCCTCTAAATATGTTATTTTGTGCTCTGCACTTTCAAATTTTGTCCACTGAAATCAGTCCGTCCTTCAGAGTGGTTTTCTTCTCTGGATATTTGGATTTTTCTCCGTGTTCAAAACTTCATCTCAGCTTTGACGAATTTATTCGTAATTGCCAAGACCATTTTTGAATTTATTACATGTGATTTATCCCTTCACCACTACTTTAAAAATCCTATACTTAACCTCTCTTTAGCTTGGCTATTTCTCCTTCAACATAGTATGGCACCAACTCCTCTTCCGTGAATTTCTTACGTACTATCCTGTATAAATTGTGCTGTAAAAAGTTACTCTCTTGTTATATTGTATTAGGCTCCATTCTGAAGTACAGATAGATAATATTTTGCATTTCTTTTTTCTAGAAGGAACATAAAGTATCTTAATAAAGACTAATATTAGGTGTTAATCTGACATTAATTTCTGTAATTACAGCCAGTATGTTTCATAGCTTTCTGTGTTTATGTTCCAAATTCCATTGGCTTATACTCTTTAAATTAAAAACATGTTTTAAATTAGTAAATGAACAGTGTTTAGAGACGTGGGGCTAGCATGCAGCATTTCTCTGTTAGCTATGCCATTTTTTGCCAGCTGAGAACACAGCCTGTGACCTCCTTTCACTTATTTTATCATGTGATGGAAATAGAAAGAAATGAAATTAATGAAGTTTTCAGATTTCATCTTTAAAAAAATACAGTCAGAAAACCAGATATTTCAGAATTTATGCCTGTTTAAGAATATTTTCCAGAAATACAATATTTTAACTTTCAGAAAGGTTCATAGTGCATTGCTTTGTAGTTGTTTTGTAATTGTTGAGATCATAATTAATAATACATTTCCTAAATAAGGGGTGTTTTAAATGGATTAGCATATATAAATATATATGTGTTTTTATATGCACATAGTAAGTCTAGCAGCTCATCACTCTACTGTGAGTAGATGAGATTCAAATCTACAGAATTGAATAGAAATTTAAAAGGGAATAAACATTTTTATTTAGGGAGCAACAAATAGTAATGAAAACCCAAAAGCTTAATTTTCAACCATAGAACTCTATCTGGCTTTGAAAAGAGGTAGACACTTCATATAACTGTTTCAGAGTGTAAACCAGTGGAAGCATGAGAAGGAAACACCCAAATGGGGAAAATTATGTCATAATTCTGCACTCAGATGTCATATGCTTTTTTACAGGTCAGAGACATGTTCTCTCAAACTGAAGACATTTATTGCTGCCTGATTTGGCAGATGTTATGCTTTTACAAGGATAAATAAGTGATATTACATTAAAAGAGCAGAAAATGTTTCAGTAAAATTTATGATACTGCGATGTGGTATTTTAGGACAAAAATAATTTTTAAGAAAGTATTTGACCTTGCTCGCAGCTCCTGCCTTTGTGTCGGGGTAATGCATGGGATCCACAGTGGCAGAGACCGTACAGGGAAGAAAGGATCCTATGGACTCCTGCCTCGCCAAGCTCCTGCTGCACCCTTCTTTGTGGGCTATTGTTTGCAGTGCTAGCTGGGTTTAGCTAACCAGGGATTCTGGCACATGATAATGAAGTTATGTCTTTATTTTACTAGGTAGACAGCTGCTTTGAAGTTAGGATGTTATGGGATTCCAGGAAGTTTATATTTTTTTTAAGGCAAAACAGGTAATGATAGAGTTTGATGTTAAAATTGATGAAACAGACTATCTAAATAGAAAATCAGAAATATGGGCAGGAAAGAAAATAATACACCGCGGTAAGGCAGCACTCAAGACAGATTGATCAGAGGAAGCAGAAAAAGATATAGTTAGAACTGAAGACTGCATAAATTCTCAAGCTGTTTAGTATTATTCTGGAAAAGTATGGCTGTCCGTGACAGGAGTGTTCTGAAGACTTAACAGAGGAAGGGGTGAGCAAGGTCACATTTGAAACGCTAGAAAAAAGCATGACATTGAAAGTAGTTTTTGTCAACAGGAGAAGCAGATAAAAAGCCAAAAAAAGGAGGTGGGGTGGGGTGAGGAGATAACACAGAAACAGACTGGTTATATTTTTCAAAATTGAGTTAAATTTTGAATTTACCCCAAAATATACACAGTCAATTTAAAAATGATAAATAAAAGTCAATGGAAAAGTGTGTTAAATGTCTTCTACACTAAGGCATGCACTCTGTCAAATAAATAACATCTAAAATTATAGTTTCTGTGTTTTCTCTTTAACTTCCATACAGTGTTTGCTCAGTTTACCAACCAAAATACATTTTTGATCTTTTCAACACTGTAAATCCTAAGAGATGCAAAGGTATATTCTTTGGGTTTCAGAAATGATTTTCAGCAATAGAAAACAAAATTCAGACCCAAGAATGCCTTTTTTTTTTTTTTTTTTTTTTTTATGCTGCCGAAATCGCAAAGAAAACAGTCAGCCTCTTGAAAGCAAAGCAACTCCCAGGGCACACCCAAAAAATGCTTTTTTTTTTTTTTTTTTTTTGTGAGGCTGCCGAAATCGCAAAGAAAACAGTCAGCCTCTTGAAAGCAAAGCAACTCCCAGGGCACTGCTAGTCAACAGTCTTCGCAGCATTCTCTTCTGTGGGCTTTCAGACCTGTAGGAATGGTTGTCCTACAATTATTGACATTGCTGCCAAGGCTCTCGAGCATCACACTCGCTTGGACCTTTGCTAACTCCA
The DNA here is from genome assembly GCF_000710305.1 of Buceros rhinoceros silvestris. Classification (NCBI taxonomy): domain Eukaryota; kingdom Metazoa; phylum Chordata; class Aves; order Bucerotiformes; family Bucerotidae; genus Buceros; species Buceros rhinoceros. Next base: position 22,840 of record NW_010430820.1, read on the forward strand.
TGTAAGTAACTTGTAATGTCTTCTGCTTTACTTGTTGCTGTGAGCAAAGTTACTCTCACAATTACAACCAGCACGTCTGTTGCTCTTCTCAGCGGAGATCACCCTTTATGTCAGACTCGCACAGACTTTGTAGGACATACACTTTTGAAGTATTTTCCTGAGCTATGTATAAAGGTCTGGACATGTTGCTCATGATTTGGAGCATGAGGGGCTTTTACTCCTAGTAATGACAATTTGTATGTTTTGCAAAAAAAAAATCATAAATACCTGTAAGAAATTTCTAGAATTCTTTCAGCATGTCAACAAAATATCAAATTAAGAGGAAACAAATTACAATTTAGTACAACTTCTAAAATGCTCTTTCTAAAGTCTTTAATGTTAGGCTAGAATGAAATTACTCTTAAGATGGTGAAGAACAACAGGATGTAAAGAAATGGGTTGAAAATATAATCCCACTTCTTTAAAAGAAATATTTCCTTAATTAGAATGCTACAGTCAGATCCAACAAGTAAATCTGAGGAGGATACACAAGATAGAGAGGGGCAGTTTGGAAGACAGAGAAAAATTGATTGTTCCCTTCGAATTATTTAAAATTAAGACTATTGCTGATCATCTATAGCGTGTTAGAGAAAGAGCTGCCTTTTTCTTCCTTAGATATGCTGTGTTGCTAATTTCGTTGCTAGTTCCTATAATTGTAGAGTATCATTTATGTTTACTTGTTAAATATAGTAAGGATTAAATACAAAATGATCTGGAGTTTAGATTTTAATAATTTTAACTTAAAAAATAAATGTAGTTTAAAATTCTTAGCTATATGAAAGGTTTTTCTCCAAGACTCCTTTTTTAGAGTTTTATGACGGTATGACCTTTACAACTTTAATTCAAGAAGGGTATCCAACTTCACGCTTTAAAAAAAAAAACCAAAAAACAACCCCCCAAAAGAACAACAAAAAAACCCAAACCCAAAAAACCCAAACAAAAAAAAAAAACCCTTGAAAATTTTGAAAATTTTGTTGCTCACTCATTAAAAGAAAAATGCAAATAGCAAAAGATTGTAATGATGTGTGTGTTAATATGTATGTACATGTAATTATAGTTTTAACTAAATATTTCTCTTCTGCTTGTATTTATCCTTGTGTTTATGATAAAGACTTCTTCTAACGTAATGAGCCAACAGAATAAAAAGAGAATAATTTTACTGAATCCAGTGAGATTCAGTATTTATTTCTGTTCCTTGTGACATTAGTTTCATAACTCATCTGTGCATATGTGGTGGGGACATAACTCTTGCTTTTGACTAAGAGCCCCATAATTTTCAGGGTAACAGTTATTGGTGAGATTATTATCATTTTCCTTAGCAACTACAGCTGAGTTCCACTTCAGGATATGGCAGCCTCCGCTATTTAGATAAATGTCAGTGACCGTGTGCAGGCATGTTCTAATTTATTTGATATTATTTACACTAAGTTTCTTAATAATGTTCTGTCAATAGCTCCTGTGCAAATTACTTTCTTTCTAGTTTCCGGACTGTAAGAACTCTTGACTCTGACCGCTGAGCTCACACATTCTTTTGGTTCCCTGACTGGATGAGTGTAATCACTTGAACTGCCTGTCTTTGATTCTGTTCTCTGCTCTAAGCTTAAATTAGATTGTTTTAAGATAGATAAAGGAATGTTTCTTTTTGTCCTAAATCTTTTTTTTTTTTTGATTTTGGTATCAGGAACATTCTGAACGTTCCTCATTAAAATAATATCTGAAGAAAAATCCCTTTAATAGATCAGAGTAATTTGTCTTGCCAAAGGAAATTGCATAGAGTCTCTGCAATGTGTCATACTGCGCTTTAGTTCCTGAAGAAGCACATTTATGAAACTTCACTGTTCTATATTCCCAGGAGCAGAACAGACTGGACAGACATACTGGGCATTTGTAATTTTTCAGGGCATTAGTACTGTGCACATAGTCCTCTTGATCTCTGTGACATTTCCCTCTAAGTCTGTCCTTGGATCAGTGCGTAATCATCTAGACAATTGAGGGTAGGGAATAGTTTCTGTAAGAGAAAGGCTTACATAAACTAGAAAGAGCTGACTAAGAGAAGAAGAGCTGGTGGCCTCTATGATCATTACTGGTATGAAGGAAGTGGTCAAGGAATAATTGCTCATTATTTCTTTCAGAACAAAAATTTGGGAAAGCAGAATTTCTTGCAAACTTTAGATCTAATCTAAAAAGATTAAGAAATCACCCTCATTCATTTAAAAACAGTCCCCTAAATTTGGGGATATTTTTTTAACTTTCGGTTTTGGCCCCACTGCGGTTCCCATACAGAAATTTATTTTGAAAGGATCCCTGACAGATTCCACTGTACACATCACTGCATGTTGTTCCATAGCACAGTATCACCTTAATTTTTTTTTCCACATGATTTTAGTGATAAGAATATAAAGTGTACATAAAATCAGTACCCCATTTTTTTAAGGGAATCATATATGCATAAATAGCGTGTGCAAATTTTTCTGCTATTTCTGGAGCACCCCAAATTTATATGAGCTTAATTGCATTATTTTATTATTTGCATTCTATTGTGTTATTTAGTAAGCTCCTAGTTGGCATGAGAAATAATGAGAAGGCTTTCAGAATGCACATTAATGCAGGAGGTTTTTCCTCTGCCTGACATTTCCTATAGACCTACTGTACAAGTGTCATCTGGGAAAATAATGTTTGTCACAAATGTATTAGCATGGGGAGTAAAGTAGAAAAAGAATTTAAGCAAAACCAAGTTGTTGTGCGTTTCTCTGTTCTGTTTTGTTTTTTGTAATGCAAGAACTGTATTTCTCACACCGTTGCTAATATTGCAGAAATCAGGGTAGAGATCACTTCATTACTGACCACTTGGGCAGCATGCAGCCAAAGATTTGACAGAACAGGCAGTGCAAAGGGTCACATAATACTATGCAATTCTGTTTGAGCCTGGAGATTTGAAAGGAGGATCAGTCATGAAATAGGAGGTCTTTTCCCATGCTCCATCATCTCACTGAGATTTAAATAAAACATTGGGAACGGAAACAAGCTGAGAGTTCTTTGGAGACTCTAAGGAACAAACCAAGTGAGTAAAGAACCGCTGCTCTGGCACCAGCAGGGCACTTGTCTGCCAGTCTTCCTGAGCAAACAGCTTCCTGCAAAACAACTAGTAGGCAATACAGTCATCCATATGGCAAATTACTCTTAAGAAGTAACCTTTAAATGTTTATTTTTGTACCTGATGGTTTGTATGTCTCTGTAAATTGCCACAACACTGTTAAACACAAAATCCACCAGCTACCATCTCTTCCAATTCCCACCTTGGTCACCACTCTTTCTACAGAGGCTGGAATTTCTCCTGCATCAGATGCCTTCTGTGGTCACTCTGACAGAAATGATCAGCTTAGCGTGGAACAAATCCTGCTGCATCCAAAGTCATAACAGAATCAGGATTTTACAGTGGTTTAGATTACTACAGTTGAAGTAGAAAAGCCCCAGCTTCTGGATGTCTATTTTCTATTCTAATTTTTTATTCAAAATGAACACAAATTGTTTTATGCTGAACAGAGATAACATCAAAATATCCAAATCACCACTGAGACAGCTCTGTTGCCAAGAAAATGCCTTTCTCCTCTTTCATCTCTTTCTCTTGCTTTTAGTCCACTCTCTTTTCTCTCCTCTGCTCAGCTTTTGATTTGAGAAGTCCTTCAGTTGAAAGGAACTAGCCTTCAGTTTGATGTTTTGAAACCTTGCCTGGCCTCAGACAAGCAGGTGTAACAGCTCAGCCCCCTGTAGGGGTTAGAGATGAAACAATGTCCACTGGAGCCCAGATTTCCTCCAATCCCACTCCATCCTAAGAGAGCACTTAACCTGTACAGTTATCTGAATGACGAGGCCCTTTATGTTTAGCGCCTTCTCTGGATAGTTGAATGTGAAGTAATTCCATTAATGTTTCATACTCGTTTCATTAAGTTTTTGAAGAACGAATGTATTATTAAATGTTCGGTCCCTTCTCCCTTATCAGTTCAATTAAGTTACAGGAGGTACATCCACAAAGATGTTCTCCAGCAAAACCGGAATTAACATCTGCTATTTTCAGTATTCAGGTGGCTGGGAAAACCACCAAAACAAAAAGTTTTCACACTTCTCTTATGTATAGCACACAAAGGAAAAAGAAAGTGCAGTTAATCTTCTCTTATTAAAAAAAAAAAGTTTCAGCTTGTTGTAATTGTATATTGTAAATATGACATTAAAGCCCTTCTTTAAAATAAGTATTTTTCTTGATTTCGACCTTTCCCAAGGGTATTCAGCCTTTGCTTCCTACGAAGACCTTTGCCTCTGCTCTCAAAGCAAAAGCCCTTCTCCCCACTTCTTGCTGGCTTCTTTCGTCCCCTTCAGATTTCCACCTCACTCTACTAAAAGTTCAGTGTCGCTACCAAATGGTTCCATTTCAGTAATTTTTAATGCTGCTTATTACTTCTGTTTATTTACTTAAGACATCCTGTGATTGACTTAACTGCATGAACAGCGTGTTTCCAACAAACGCCAAGTTTATTTATTTCTAAATTTTTGTGTGAGATGTCATTCTAGTCACCATAATTCAGTTGATTTTATAGTTAGAATGAACAGCCCACCTTAGCATGAGAATGCTGTTTTAAAGCATTGATAGCTCTGTAAAATGATGCCCTACTGCATAGGGTAGTTATGATAGATCCAGAATTGCTGGAAATAGAATTCTCTCTGTGACTGTTGGTAGAAAGACTTGAACTTGGACCTGAAAGCAAGAAGTGCTTCAGTGGCATGTTAGTTAAAGCAAGGTTCATTAGAAAGCCAGTTTTGTTAAGTCTTGCTGCATATAATGCAGCTGAGCATCGGTACCAACTGCTTGAGGTTCCTCACGCGGGCTGCACGCAGACAGAATCATTCTGCCCCAACAAACCCTCGCGTCAGTCTCCTGCACAAAGGTAACTTCACTCGGGATTGTGCCACCTAGAACGTTTCACTGAAGCTACAAGGCAGAGTTCCCCAGGATCAATTCCTTCTCTTTGTGTCGTGACTCCAGAAAACTCAAATTCTCTCCAGTCGCCCCAACTTCCCTATACATTATGTGTGGTTCTTTAACAATCCTTCATCCCATACAGCGCCAGCAAAGAGAGAGAGTATTTTGTTTGGGGTTTTTTTAATATTCTGTGCCTAATGAGAGCCTATATTCCTGTGTGTATGTTGCAGAGTGTTCTGTGTAATGCCAATCATTCCTTTGACTTTATTGCCATACTTGGGAAAAAGTTTCTGATTAATGAGTCTTTTTACCCAAGTGAGAAAAAAATGAAGAGATACCATTTAAACCCAGTGAGCTGTGGCGGCAGCAGAGGCATCAGCACAGTGTTGTTTATGTGTTTGACACGGCTTGTTACACAACTAAAATAGTGAAGGAATACTCTTGCTTCACCTTTTAATAGAGCTCTGGGCTGTACAATATTTTCATCTACTGAAAATGTTTTTTGTAAAGTATGGATAAAGCATGTATATTTAAAAAAAAAAATCCCACTTGCACAAGCATGTACGTCAATGGTATAGTTGGAAGCACTTTATGAAACAATGTATTAAGTCAGTAAAATACAAATGAAAACTGCGTATTAATTGTTTCATATGCCCTCTACTCATGTTTTATTAACTTTTTAATATTATCATGTATCATGTTAGCATGTGATACTCTTCTGAATAAGGTACTATTTTTACTTGGTTTATGAAAATAAATGAGCATTTCAGATTAGCATTTTGATTTTGCATGAAAGCACATAATGGTTTTTCTTGTATTCGCTGATTGTTTCAAGGGCATCGTATCACACCATAAAGCTGAAGACTCCTTCATCTTTCTTCAGATAAAGTTGCTCATTACTTTTAATTTTACATGATATTTAAAGATCTTAGAATTTATTATTACCAAATTCTAACATCATTCAGAGTTGTAAGACACTCAATAACTTTTTTTTTAATGTTTCTGTTACAAAGTACAGTGATGACATACTCCACCACTGCCTCATTCTCTTCCCTGACTAGAATTTTATCAGAGTACAAATGTCAGGAAGCTCAATGAAAATACAGTTTAATGCAGCCAGTTAAATTGCCTGGGAGGAAACAGTGAATACAGCTCTTTTAAAGCCTTTCCCCTCAGGCCATTAACTAAGAAACTGGTCACTAACTGCTGGTAACAAACCATTTTGGAGGGATTATTGCTGTTACTAGTATTCAGTGGTTTATGGCTACATTTTGTTAAAGACATTAGGAACTGTAACATGGACGGGCCCACTGTGCTGGAAAAATCGTTCTTTTCCCTTGTGATTAACAAGAGTTTTTCTTCCAGTCTGGATGTCTTGAATAGTGGGTTCATTATTTATCCTATCTCTCAATGCTGTAAAAAAGGCTTTTCGTTATGGCCAGGATTCAAATGAAAAGTATAATACTGACTTCTGTGAAAATATGACTAATGTACAAACTACCACACGTAAACTAGATTTCAACTATTTCCCAGAATTTCAGCTCCCACTGAGAACGGGCTGGCAGAACAATACACAGTAGCTCCCTTCCTGTGATCAGTTGTTTCCTGGTGAAGGCATCAGCACTGCTGAAAAAATAACAAGGGTTATGTATTCATTTTATGTAACGATGTAATGTAGGTTTGAGTGTAATACAGGGGTTTTGATCAGTATGTTTCTGGCGCTCTACAGTTAGTTCTGTTTTCTAATTATTACAATTTACAGAATCTGTAGATTAGCAAAGATGGGTCAGCTTTAGTTGTAATGGCAAGTGCAGAACCGTAGGAAGTTCAGCACTTAATGAGGAAAAGTTCTGTGGATTTCCAAAAATCCTTCTTTTATTCTTTTCTTAAGGAACTCCATCTAAGAAGATATTTTGACAGCTTGGTTGTACAGATGGTACTGTTGAGTTAGAATACAGATTACAAACACATTATTTGCATGGGAAATGTGTTTTTCACTCTATTCTATCCCCTCCATCTTTTAATTTTTTTTTTTAAAAAACATAGATCAGAACATATCATTAGCCGTGCTTCTTAGTGAACCTGACTTTTCTTGAGAAATTTACATCTTTCTCTCATTTTCTGTTAAGGTTTCTTACCCTGTTTTCTCACCTAAAGAATTATAATGAGCTAGAGTGAATGAGATCTATGGGGAAAGCAGTGGACCTAGAGACTAAAGGTAAAAGGATGATTGATGGTATGAAATTACCATAAAAGTACAATCAGGATCAGATTTTAAAATGAATTTTTAAGCAGCCTAAGAGATACTCTTTGATTTGTAGTCTGGTGGAATGGATAATGTCTCATTCAGTGGATAAAGTTTCTCACTGTGTGACTTGAGCTTTTTCTGATCTTTCTGACTGGGAGTAAAATGGAACCAAAGCATAAAGTGGTTTTTAATGCTGAAAATATCAAACACAATATTCTTAATGTCAAAACCTAGACGTAGCAGGTGAGAAAAGAAAAATAAATATAAGAAAATTATCGTGTTGATATTATTGTATTAGGTAAATACAATGTCTTCTTAAGCACCCTCTTGATCTATAAAAATATTTTAAATATAAGTAAGGAAATGGTCAGATCTTTATGCTGATATGAAAAACCTGAATCTTTAAACAGCTTAAGTATTTGTGAATTTGTTAAAAAAAGTCAGTAAAGCCTATCAAAATATTCAGGACAAACACTAGAAGTTATGTCTATTTGAGCAACACGTAAGTCTTACAGTCTTGTGATCTCTGTATAACTAATAATATTTTATGGTACATTCAGAGGGTCGATTAAAACAGAGCTCAGTGAGTATTTCAGAGTGTAAACTATCATATGAAGTTATTCCTGTATAACTGCATTAAATATTAAATATTTAGAAAAGTTTTAGCTTGAAATTAGGACATTTTTATCTTTCTAATTTAGTACATTCACGTGAAGCATCTAATTGGCTTTGTAGGATTGACGTTAGAAATGATTACATCGTTGACAGGCTTTTTTTTTAAACAAAATTCTCGCAGCTGTAAATTCTTGGTTTTTCTCCCCCCACTCTCTAGTTCTATTTATTTAATTTAGAGGATTTAAATGTGACGGTAACATTTTAAAATAGGGATTCTTTTTACAAGCTAATTCACGCTTCTTTCATGTAAAAGAAAGTTTACGATTAATTTCCTTTCTACTATATACATAATAAAGAAGGATGTCTATAACTTCAAAGGATTTCTTTTATTATATGGATCCTTATTGCATGGCTGGATATTGTGTTATTAAAAATACAGACAATATTTTAAAATAGTTTAGCATCATAGAAAAATCCGAAGATTTCCAACAGTTGCTTCTTATGACATTTTTCATTTTTTTCCCTCCTGCTGACAGTTCCCATAATGACTTTAATCATATAGTCTGGAATTGGAGCAGGTTACTGAACAGCAACAAACTCACTGGTCAATGTCGGTGTCAGTTTTCTGGGAGCAGGACTTTTTGAGCATCAAGGAACTAATTTTAACAGCCTGCTGGAAAAGTGTTAAGTGCATTAACTCCCTGTCAATCACATTTTTAGCATGCTGGCCAAATTATTATTATTTGGCTCGAGACATTCTATTGAAACTTATTTGTATGGTATTCTTATCTGTGTACCTTATGTGACTAATGATGATTGTTTATGGAGAGGTGCCTGTCCAATTATTTTTGAAGGAACACAAGAATGCAGAATGACTGGAAGCATCAGGTTTTTGCCAGAGAATGCCTCAGGTAAGAGGAGAATGGCTAGAGGCTATAAGGAATCACAAGAGACAAGTCAGAGTCGTAAATTGGGAAACTGACATATCTCATCTAATATACTTGCTAACTAGGCCTTTAAAAACCTTGACATTTAACTAAGTTTGTGGAAAAGTTATAGATTTTGTCCTTTTCTATTGGCTATAGCTCATTAATATGATGAACTGAGGTGTTTATAATCATTACCAGCATTAGCAGAGTAGCATATGGGATCATTTAGAGATCCAGTTAAGCACCTAACAACCGCTCAGTTGTTTATGTAGGCTGTGCCTTTTTCAAAGTCAAGTCAGTCAAAAATAATACTGCAAGTTATTTACCCTTTTGGTACTTCAGTGTGTGAAATGGGATGAAAGAAGGCTGGTATTCAGCTGAGGCATTTAAATAATGCTTTGGAAGTCCTGGCCTGCTTAGAACGGACTGCAATCTTTACTGTAAAACAGAGATTTCTGATGGTTTCAAGAAAAAAATGGTAGTATAAAACCAAACTTTGCAGCAAATGCCTCCTATTAACTCAAATAGATATAAATACATTAGGGACTTAACTACTTTATGAAAGTAAACTTTGTCTTTACTCATTACTGTTCCAAGGATAAGACATACTGTGTAATTAAATACATATCCTGCTCTGATTCTGATCCTGTGTACACAGATTTTTATGTGGGTGAAAAAAATCTAATTTCTGTGTAAAAAAAATAAACCAATGAAAGAATAAAGTTGTAGAATTCTGTGAAATGAACAACAGAAGGAACTCATAGCAATATGAAAAGTAAAAATTATCACCAAAAAAGCAGGAGGAGGCACTATAACACAATAGCTAGAAAACAGAATGTTTTAATTTCCAAATGGCTTTCCTGTCTGAAGAATTAATTTTAAATGATGTACTTTGCAAGCAAGCATTTTTATGCTTAGGAATTGCTATAATTATTCCAAAAAGCAGGGAAAATATGAAGGGAGCTAGTCATTGGGGGCAGGGGAAAGCTATTAGGGGTTGTTTCCCAGGGCAGGAAACTGAAATTCAGTAGGAAATGGCATTTTGACAAGCGCTTTGTATTTCTAACCAAACAGAATCTTGCTCATTTAGTGCAACTGGAAAACAGTTAATTGAGGCAACCCCCCCACCTTAATCTTACACATGAAGAAGTGGATTGACTTCTATAGGATTTGAGTTAACTCTTCTAGCACTGAAATTCATTACTCTTACCTGATGTACTTTGGAACATGAATAAATTATACTGTAACATATTACAGTAGGAGAGAAAATGACTACTACTGTTCAGGTTTTGTGACGTTTTCCATGCTACCCCCATTTTCAGCAGCTCATAACTTTCTGAAAACTTCTGGCTGCCAGGTGAAATTTTCATAGTTTAGGTCTCTGTTGGATGAAAGTTATTCATTCCATTATTTCTGGATACGCGTCAATAACAACGTATCGTATTGCCATCATAACATATTGCTATCAGGCAAACATTCTTGTTTCTTCTGCACTACCCCGTTGTCCAAATGGAGAGTGAAAAAGGGATCATTTTTGGACTGCAAATGAATAATTGCATCTCTGTATTTGAGTAGCCTAGCTACTTCTGAAAATAAGGAAATTCTTAAAGGAATTTCTGTTTTTGTCCAGTGTGCTACTCCATTCCCTGGGCTGTTTGTCCTCAGCACATTTTCCATGTGAAAATCACACAAACTTGTTAAATATAAGCAGTCTTTAACTGTTGACATATGATCAATAATTACTTATCAGTAACTCCAAAATTACTGAAGACTCTATGTTGGGTTATACTCAATTAAGACTTCAGATGTAGTGAAATGAAATTACAATGTTCTAGTAGTTGTAGGCTCCTTGAAATGCTACATTTCATCATGAATCTAATCTTTCAGAGGAGCATTGTTCAGATGGCGTGTTAATTTTCTTGCAAGTACACTGGAAGACATTATCCAGTTAGATAAAGAAATAAGTGTAAGCAAATTCCAAAAGACATTTATGCTTGCAAAAAATAAAACTAAAAATAAAATCTGTTTGTCCCACCCTCTTCAGCTGAGAAATTCAGTTCCACGGGTGTTCTGGTAAGAACTTTTACAGAGGTAACAGACTCCTAAATATTAGTATTTATGCCAGAAACTTGGTTACAAAGTATTCCCAGCCAATGAAGAAATAGCAAGCACATGATCTCGCTCAATGTCCACCGAAAAACAACAAAATATTTCAACACATGCCTGCAGGTAATCTGCAGGACAAGAGTGGAAAAATTATTTGATATATAAATATTTTAGGTAAGAAAGGAAGTAATATTTATCTCAAGAGACTGCAAATCAGGCAAGCACTCAAGGCATAAGACAGGCAAACCGCACGTGAACAGATATGTGTGTCTTTGTGTGCCACTGTTCCCTTTAAAGTTCCCTCACCTTTTCTTCGTGAGCAGAACATGAGGTGTACGTGAAGACAACTGTGAAACCTTCAGGCAGTATAATCACCAGTCTACAGATACTGTGTTTAAAGAATGAGAATTTTACTGTGAAGAGCAGTTTATAGCAGTAAATACACAATATATAGGAGACCTCTTATTTTTGCTCTACTGATCTCTGTCACTGAATACTCTGAATACACCTTGGCAGATCTCACATCTTGTTCCCACTTTCTTCTGTCAGAGAATATTTTTCCTATTACTGGTAACTCAACGAGTAACTCAACATGAGGAACTCTTAGTTCTTGTTCAGTATAATTCCTGCCTCTTCTCCTAGGTCATGTAGGCAGGAGAAGTCAGGAAATTATAGGAATCCCAGACATACTTTGCTGCGCTGTTTCCATCTTTATAAAAACATATCATCATTCTTCATAGACCTCTCCTAATTTTTTATTAGATCTTCTCCAGACATAATTCTCATTCACTAGCCTGAATTTAATCCTTCCTAGTGAGTTCTTCTGGTGTCAATTCCATTTAAATCAGCAGGCGTTATAAAGTGTTGTTAGCATTATCTTTTCATAGATGTTCAGAATCAAAAATCTCCCTGAAAAAAAAAGATCTAAGCATTATCGCTCTGCCTGCCATAGTCTTCTGTTTCTCCCAGGAAAATAATTTTCTTTGCCGGTAGAAACATGACTGCGATAGTCAGCCCCTGCCTGAGAATCTTTAGGTCATGCAGATACCACCAATATTCTTGAACGGGCTCTGCCAGACTTTATGGCAAATTAGACTGTGATGGGCTGCCCCTTCCTGTTCTGTTCGCTTTTTGCTCTTGGTTTAATACTTCAGCAAATGGGTAGCAGAATGGAACGTTTTGGTGGGTCAACATCTTAGCATAAATGTTTTCACATCAGCCTTTTCAGACAATATGCTAGTCTGGGAAACTAGGAAGATGAGAAACAGTCACAGAACCTGACCTGCTGCCCAACAAGGCGGGCAACTGAACAGAGGGATGAAATGCTGCCAATTGCTCCAGATAAAAAAAGTGACATACACCTGGGTTTTCTTAGTTCCAAGTGCAGCGAGGCTGCTTGAACCTGCAAACCTAATGTCGCTTCTGTGATATTGAGCTCTAGAGATGAGGTCACTAATTTAAGTAAAATGACTAAACAGTGGTGTGTAAAGGAAATATTGACTACAATCACTACAAATAAACCCTTCTGAAGGGACAACCTGGAAGGGAGGACATCTTCCCTTCAGAATGAAAGGATGAGGAAGAGTTGCTTTTTTTCCTCCATAGCAGAATTAAGCATCTTAACAGATGATGCTTAACTGATAATTTGGATAAGAGATTGGGAAAATTTTTTATTTTAAAATTCTGAATTTTGTGTTTACAAGGCAAATTTATAAACAGAAAAGAGGAAAAACAATATTGCAGTTCCTGACAGTTCTTTGCATTTGGATTAATTCTGTAAAATACACCTCCATAAATGAGAACAGATTGTTACATCTTTCCTTGGGAAGTTATGTGAACCATGCTATACCAAGTTTTTATGCTGGGTCTAAACTTGCAGTTACCCTTTTCTACAATGCTGTAGACTAAAACCTCAGTCCCCAACTTGAACAAATTTCAGCTCCAGCCCCAAGCTTTATTGTTTAAATCTTGTTTCAATATTATTTTATAGCTCTTCTATCCTACTTTCTCTTGGTTAATTGATAGGAATAAGTGAGGACTGATAACAGCAGTAAATTAAAAAAAAAATATATTAAATGTTCTTGCTTCAGTGTCAGGTACTGTCTGTTTTTGTGAAGGTCAGTGAAGTTAGCAAAGAAAGTTAATACAAGATGCATACAATGTATTAGCCAAATCTGTAAGAGCATTTTCTGGAAAGGTATATGTACAAGACTTTCAGTAGAAAGTATTGTTAATAAAACAGCAGCTCAGTACATCCAAGCCCTACAAGTGTCTAAGGGCTCTAAATGCACTGGGCTGCACAGGTTGTTTTCAGATTCGCTTTTCTGTTCAGCACGCAGCCTTAGAACTGTGCGTGCAACAGCTGCTGACTTCAGTGGGGCCTTTAATCCTACACATGAGTGTATGTCTTTCTGCTTTACAATTCCAAAATGTATTTAATCAGATCTGAGACATGTCCATCACTGCACGTGAATGGAATAATTATAGAGAAGGGGGTGGATGAAGTACATGGAACATTTGTATTTTTAGCAAAATAACACTTGCGGATACACTTTATAACTAGTACTTGCATTTTCTTGTCTTGCTAGGGTGTGTGACAACGAGAGTGTAACCTATTCTGTACAAGCCTTCCTTAATTCTCCCATATATGAATGTTTAAGAGTGAGGAATGAAGAATCAGCAGCCATGGCACCCGCCTCGCAACACTGTGACAGCCACTTCAACCTTCATGCATGGGTAGAGCTGTGGGTTGATGTTGTGGCACGGGAGAATGCAGAGACAGTGCTGGAAGCTGGATTAAGCTCTGTGTTTCCCACCCCCTTTCCCACTGATGCCTCTTCAGTACCACTGTGCTACGTCTTTCAGTATTTTGGCTAGGGAAAG
>NW_010430820.1:36789-49597 GCF_000710305.1 Buceros rhinoceros silvestris
TCTGATGCAGGGAGAAGTGTATGAAGGCACAGATGGGAGGTTCAAGATGGAAATAGAGCTGCGATGGAGGGTGAGAAGTTAAGGCATTGAAGAAGAGAAGACAAAGCCTTTGGAGCTGCTAATGAAAAGAAAAAGAAAATAAAAAACCGAACCTTTTTTGTACTAAAGTGTCATAACCAGGCAGGAGGAAATGGATAACCTAATATACCTTTCCCCACAGCAAATTTCTGTGTTCTGAGGTTCCAGGTAGTTTGTTTAGATATATAATACAGATGTTAGTTATTATTTTATGGTTTGACATTATCCCACTTGAGTCAGTGAGCGCTTTTTCGCACTTTTGTTCTGTATATCCAGAACATAAACATGTTAAGTAGCTAATCCCATACATTTAAAAATAATGTGGCATTTGATTTATCTTCTATATGCAGTCCTTGCTTAAGGGGAATCAACATGGCCCAGCAGCTATAGCATCAAGTTTGGTTCCATTCCTGACTCTGGTGAACTCTGTCAGTAGCTTGCACGACAAGCTTATTCTAATTAAATAATACTTAGTGTCTTAATTTTCTCACCTGTAGGACTTGTATAATGATTTTAATTTTATTTGTAAACATATAAGAACACATTAGAGAAATAGATGTTATTATTTTAATTGAATCAATTATGCCTGAGTCCTATGGTGTTTACGAAGTCTAGGCAACACCTTTCACTGGATGAATGAGGCCACGGGGCTAGACAGAACATGTAAATCCGTGTGAACGGAACAATGCATTCAATTTACTTGTTTTTATCTTTTTTCTTCCTTCTCCTATAATGGTACACCTGGTACTGTCGTGCTTGAGAAATCTAGGCGTAACTATTTAAAGTAACGATGTTGAACATAATTGTTCGTAAATAACACAGAAGCATCTTTGCAGTATCCAAGACAAGAAGCATCCAACTCCCCTTATTCTGTTCCAGTCAGTTTCTTATCTCAGTGCATTCAAGCAATCCGCCTGGTTTATGAGAGGGTACATTGTCTAGTTTTAGTGAAAACAGTTTTAATAGCCTTCCTTGCTGAAAATAACTCTGAAACTCTGTTAGAATCATGTCCATTTTACTGATGCTCTTCCAACGGTCTTCTACGTTTTCCCTCCTTTTGTTCATTTATTGCTAATAAACCACCCCCCAGGACTCCCGGTCTTGGCAGCCCCGGCCGCCCCGTGCCCGGGTCTGTGATGTCCGGAGGGAGAGCAGCGATTCCTTCACAGGCACCCCCTTGCCGTGGGGAAGGAGCTTGCGTGCCCTAGTGAGGTTGAGAGCTGTGCTGGTGGTGGCATGTGCCTCCGGTGGGGTCTCCCAGGCCAGACAGGTCTCAGCTGAAGGGTCAGACACAGTGTGTCCACGGACAGGATGGGCTCACTAGCCTCCGGGCACCATCCTAGGAGAAGGACAACTCTGACTCCAAACCTGGGCAGATGGAGCTCGTTTAGCCTTGTAAGGCTCCATCTAAGAGAAGGATACTTGAACTAAACCTATGACCCGAGGACTTCGCTGTCACCGTCCAAGCTCGCTGGGCCCTGGCAGATGAACCTCAGGTGTAAAGGGTGGAGCCAGTTCCGCACACACTGCGCCTCACCTAAAAAATCCACTGCGCAGTCCCGAAGGGTGCACTCATCACTTGCAGTGAGCGTGGGAAAAGCCCTTCCCAGATCTTCGTTCACGAAGCCAAGCCATGATGATGATGATAACAAACCAGCCCCAAGAGTAATTTTAGCTATGTCCCAAACTATTTTTAGTTGCATCAACAGTATTTTTTAGATCAGAGTAATACTTAATTCCTCATGCAATCTTATTTTTCTCAACAATTAAGTGATTCTTTGAAAGGCAGTTATATCTTCAAAACTTTCCATCAGTGTTTCTGTCTGGGGTCTTTGAGATACAGTTTGCCTGGTACTCAGTATACTTGGCTGTAGGAGGTAGCATTTGTTTTCACTATTGATTAAGAGTAAATGATTTCTCAGGAAAGAATTGCAAGGAGCATATATCATTTTTTTTCCCCTAGCAGGAGTTGTTTGCAGTACTATCAGGGAAAAGGTACTGTTTAGTATCTTTAAAAATTGCTTACCCATTGCAGGTTTAATTACAAAAATCTTCTGGTAATTGAAGCCTTCTCCTAGAGCTAACCTAATCTGAATTCAGATAGATAAGCATAAACTGCTCAGACCAATGTGTAGTTGATATTAAAAAAGCAATGATCCATTTTAGGAAAGCAGCTGGCCTCATTTTTCCTTTAAATGATTATATTTACCATTTGCTCTTGAATAACTACAGTTTTCATAAATCTTATTTGCATCTTAGAATCTGCCCTGCCCCCCAGTTTACATTTTTCTAAAACTCCTTTAAAAAGACCAGAAAAAAAAAATACATTTCCACCTCCATATTATCAAAAAAACATCCGTTAATGCACACATTTCTCCGAATGTTCAACACTAGCCAAGAAGGGAGACAGTTTTTAAAGCACTGGCTTTTAGCCTGTGAGTATCAGGCTCATCGACAAATTTCACCAACACCATCTGTCATAAAATACACTGTTATCCCCATTTATCAATTCAGAACTGAAGCAGAAGAAAACAATTTATACCATCTCATACTGAAGGGTTATGATAGAACCAGGACAGAGCCTGAATTCCCTGATCTTTGTAGAAGGCTTTAACCACGTATCATGCAAAATTGTTAACTGAAAAGATACAAAGTTGGCAATCGAATGAATACTTCCATCGTTATAGGTGGAAAAAAAGAACAATTTGTCTACTTTTATACTACACTTCTTGTTTCACATGCCTGAAAAGTCTCTCTTAAATTGTTTGTGTTTGGGGGTGTCTGATTGTATTGGGATTGATTGGGGCGGGGGGGGCAAGAAATTGCTAGAATACTTAGGGACTGATGAAAGAGTGATTTCCAGCTCAACAGTTTTATGAGGGGAAGGTGCCAGCTGCAGCCTGTTTGCAGCTGCAGCTAAGGGGGTTTAGATCTATTGAAAGGCTGGATCTGGAGGAGTAGTGTTTAGTGGCCGTGAAACAATTTGTGTTGGATTATTTGTGGGTAAAAAGAGGCTTCTCTTGTCTAGTGCTGCCAGTATCCTTCATTGCATTCTGGAGATTACGACTAATTAAAACCAGAAACAGGTAATCATTTTTCAAAACAAGTGGTAAGTCTATAAATAAAACATAACACGACTGCAAAGTTATTATTTTAGGGAATTACTGTGTTGCCATATTCATTACAGCATATGGCAATATGTACAGGTTTGTAAATATATCTTGTTAGTTCATTGGCATGGTTGTCCTCTCGGGCATATTTTAAGACTTTGTCCTAAATCTTCAAATTATAATCCAGGTTTTAATATTGACCATTAAACTGCTGATGCATTGCCTATGATAAATATAAACATGCTTACTGGAAAATGAACACCAGTTTATTTGTTAAAGGTATCTGGCAAATTAATGGTCGCTTGGAGTAGACCTTTGGTCTAGTTCTTGGAAAGCTGCAAACAGCTCTCACTGACAGCATTTTTGGTGTCTGGGCTTAGCTCTTCTGTGTTTTTCCTGTCAGTTCTTACTGTGAGGCTTGTTTTTGAGAGTAGTTGAGAAAAGCCATGGACTACAGCAGATTCTTTCATCATATTGGTCTTTCTTTCCTCTGACAAGGTTGACATGCAGCAACCAAATACGTAATGGTTTGAAATGTTGTGAAATGATTAGCCAAAGGCTATGATAATTCATACACTCTTAAAGACTGAGAAGTCTTTAGGACTCTGCCTAGCTGAGGTGCCTTTCCAGTTTAATTCAAGTTACTCTGAGTTAGCCTAACTGAAATAGAACAGCCACTTCGCAAATGAAATAAACCACCCTAACAAGTGTGTCATTTTTTTAACGTTTGTAGGCCTGTACGTACTGAATGCGTAACTTTGAAGATCACAAAGGATCAGCATAGAGAAGCATCACCTTTATAACATATGTTAATAGAAACGTAGAAAAAAAGCGAGCTGCAACTCCTGTATTCCCTATTGCTTTCTGCTTAATCTCAATATGTTTTTTTCTTGTCTTTACAGAGCCAGGTTAAAAAGCTGCAGCAATTTTCTTTTCTTTCCCACTAAAATGGAGTATTTAGCAACAGGTAACTACAGTTGAATGACTGTAGTTTTCCTTGGCATGCACTTTACGATTGGAAGGAAAGGCAGCAAGTAACATTTGAAAGCCAAATGTAACACTGTACAGCTTTGGTACTTTAACTATTTGCTTTTTCTGTCCGACTTACGAGGTATTTAAAGGATTTTACGGATGTTCATTGCCACGAGACAAAGCACACTGGAAATATCAATGCAGAATCAACACTTATTGTTTTAGTATTAGACAGCAAGAGTCAAAATAACACTTCTGGCTTCTGCATCCAAAAGCTGTAATACCGAAAAGCCATAATACCGAAAAGCCATAATACCGAGTGTAGAATTAGACTCTTAAGAGCATATTTTTGCCTCCCTTGCACTGGAGTAAAGCAAGCATTTCTATGAATTTCTCTGTGGGAATTCTCCTGTGTTTTCTCCGTACATGTGGGGTAATTTGGGGAAAGCAAGGGAAGGCAACTGGAACTTCAGTGGAGTTGATCTGCAGCCATGCCTCTGAATAGTTACAGTAACAACCGATGTGTTCACCGAAATTCTGGCAAACATCTTTCTGATGACTATTTGGAGTGAGAAGGGCCTCTGACTGCTCCCCGCCACCACCAGCAATGAAATGCAAGCTAGAAGCTTGTATGGGGACAATATTTAAGAAACTGAGTGAAACTTCCTAATGAAAATGCACAACACGGACTTAAATGATATTATTTGAAGATTATTTTGCCTAGTCTATTTGTCACCCTCACATCAATTTTTATCTATTGAATCCTTGACAAAGGTGAAGAGATGGATACAAGCCCAGCCCAGTGAGATCTCTGACAGTCCTGTAGTCATTCAGTGCGCTGCCCCTGAGGCTGCTGTGACCTGAGATCAGAAGTCTAATTTAAAATCGTCAGGCACAGGCGTGTGAGTGCGCTAGGCCAGACCCATTTCAGGAATCATTTCACTGCAGTCGGTACACAGTCGAGGATAGTGAATGTTGATAATTAATTGTAGTTTACACTTCAACGCATTGAGCACTTTTTCATGAGAATGAGGAACATATTTAATGTGAAGAGGTTACTGTGCAATCCCATTTTTATTTCATACTTACTGCTATATGCTGTATATTTTGTTGTTTTAAATAGTGTTAATATTCTCTTTGACTGTTATCTACAATAGTTCATCTCCCTTTTGATTTATAAAATAAGCTTATGAGACTAAAAGCACGTATGGTATTAAAACACATTAGACTAATAGAGCCACTGTCAATTAACTGAATCCTCCAAAATATGCAGTTTATGGGCTCGACAAAGTGTCTTCAAAAAGATCAGCCCTGGAAGCTTCTTGGGGAACAATCTGGGGCTTTTTATTCAGCAGGGAGCTGAACTCTGAGCTCTCACTGCTCAGCACAATCCATAGCTGCCTAAATAGCTTTATAATTCAAGAACTTCCTCTCATCTGAAGTGTCGAAGTAGAATACAAATAGAGAAGTGAGCTCAAACCATAAAACTCAAACCATGAACCTCATGCATTTGGAAACAATCTGGAAGCAACTGCAGGCTTCCCTGTGAGCAATCCCACCACAGCAAGCAAGGACGCACATCCTGCACCACATGAAGAGACATCAGAATTAGCTCAGCGTGAATGCATTGCAGGGTGGAGAAGAATCTTTGAAAGGAAAATGTGGGGTTTGTTTGTCAAATCAATGTATGAAGAAAACAATTTTGGCTCCTGATTTGTCCATCAAAATTAGGCAAAATCCTAGTTTGCACATATTTCCAGCAATAACGTGTCTTTTCCATCAGGTATATTTTACCAGAAGCCATTTCCTTATAATAAAAAAGAAAAAACACTAGCAAACATTACAGTGTTTGTTGTCTCTCCAGAATGCACTTAGCAGCAATAGCTTTGACATGCGTTTTATTGGTTTTCATTTAAATAAAAGATTTTTTTAAAAATAAAATTGTTGATGAAGAAAGCAAATTCTTTTAATTCAAAGACCGCAAGGGATCCCATTCAACTAATGGAACACAAACTACTTCAGAATTATAATAATAACAGAAGAGAAAATTTTCTATTCGTTTTTCAGATACAATTTTCACAAACGAGATAGACACAAAATAATCCTTTGTAGCCTGTTGCTTAAAGATACCCCTGGCTCCAAAAAATCTCTGTCTACTGGACCAAAGTATGCACACAGTGTCTGGTAGCTTTATTATACTTGAAAAGAAAGAAGACTACAGAGGGATGCGCTGTGTAGTATGATGAGGAGAAAAGAGATTTTTAGATTTTCCTGTGATTTCTCTGTAAGGCTGTGTTGGCAGTGTTCATATTAATTTAATTTTGTGCCTGTGTTTCTTCAGTAAATATTCAGTCCTGCTGTAACAGATGATTTGGGATTGCGTTGGCAGAAGAAGCTGAAGAAGAGCTTTCATTTTTGCATTCTGCTCTTGGTCATTGCAGGCAGCCTTCAAGGAATGTGCGTATTAAAAGAAAAGGCACTTCAAGCACATAGCCGCTCTTTCTTTCTGCTACTCTATGACGGGCGCCTACATTTACATCACTGGAATGTAGAATTAGTTTCAGAAGAGTAAGATGAGGCCCATGAGGCCTGAGTCCTCCCAGGCTCACAGCCACATCTAGTTATTCATCAGTGCCAGTGGGTTCTGTATGCACGGAGAGGACACACTTCCACTGCACAGACCAAGGTGAAAGACAGCTAAACGGCGACTCGTATCGTGCCAGTCAAGGGCACAGTAATAAAAGGAACCTGTCTGTAATGACATCTCATGTGGACATTTCTAAATAGGTACTATCTTCACCAAGCATCTTTTGAGTAGCGGATACCTTTGTTTAAAGAAAGGAACCCTCTGTGCTGAAACAGCAACTGCTAACGCCATAGATAGACAAATCCCGGTCTACTGGCCATAAGTACCAGAAACACTGAACACAAGTGTTGACCACAAGATCCAGATTTACAAAACTGTGCTTGAGAAAGAATACACAGCCGGAGCATAGGTGAATGTCAGTGCTGGGGTGAATTAGAAGGTAGGATGTTTGTCCAAGAGAAAATTCTGGCATTTCTCAATTTCTGTCTTGAAACACATCGAGGCGGCAGCATTTCTGAATTTGCTACTGAATTCCCCCAAACCTCAGAGAGAAAAGATTTTGAACAATTCAACATAATATAATATAGAAGTAATCTATACAAATAAAATATGATAATGCAAATAATAAACTTTTTTTTCCCTAAGTATCAAAAATTTGAAGGTAATTACTGGAACTGTGAGAATATTGACATCCAGAAAAGCTGCGTAAGGTAGGTTTGGCAAAAGTAAAATAGAGATATATCTGAGTAATACTCAAAAAGCCTCATTACCTACAGCTGTTCTCCTTCCAATGGAAGAAGTAACAAAGTAGAACTCATATTTTCCTTATGACATTTCTTTTAATGTCAGTTAAATTGAGGAAACTCCAGAGTTTCTCAATGGAGTTTCTTCTGCCAAAACACACACAATCCTCATAAAAATCAATATTAAAACATGAGGAACCAATCATAAAAGACTCTTAAAAAAAATGGATGCCCAGTTCCACGTTTTATTGCATGGTAAACTGCTACTAGAGTTTCTCAGGAGGAATCATCAATATAGCCCCAAGAGACCAAATGACATCTTTGTGACTGGCTATTTATCTCTATCTCACTTATGTCAGGAAAATTTGTACTAAAAGCATAACAAATGATTCTTGAATTTGTAATATCTCATTCATGTGATATAACTAACTGCTCAGTGATATATTAATGTCAATCTCAGTTAAACTGGTCCAATTTTGTTTCAGTTCCTTCCATAAATGAATGTCACCCTTACAAACTGTATTCCTTTTGAATGCATTGACTCTAATGCAGTACAATGTACCTTCCAAAAGCAATTTACGATGCCTTTAGTGTATATGTGTGTTAGTACGTTAAT
Organism: Buceros rhinoceros silvestris; assembly: GCF_000710305.1. NCBI lineage: Eukaryota > Metazoa > Chordata > Aves > Bucerotiformes > Bucerotidae > Buceros > Buceros rhinoceros. The sequence goes on from NW_010430820.1 coordinate 44,896, forward strand.
CTGTACCAGCCCTTTAGCCAGTGAGGAATTAAACCACTAAGACTAATAAAAACAGATTTTAAAGGCTTTTCTCTTCAGCTGTATCAGTGTAAGAACAAAAGATGAAGCTGTGAACCTTTTTTTAGTGGGGACAGTTACTAGCACAATGCATTAAAATAGCGAAGAACACTGCAGTGTGACGAAGAGAGGAGAGGAAAAATAGTCAAAGCAAATTTCTAGAAAAAGAATAAGCAAGAAAAGGCCTGAAAAGACCATATTCTTGCTGGCCCTTTTCCGTCATTCTGGTTCACATGTGTTTACAGAGTTGTGTCATAAAATGAATGAAGAACACATACTTGGAAGAGTAAAGTTACTGTCTGTGGGAAGGGAGAGGGAAATGTATCCCGTGCAGGGGACATGTATGTAGGCGAGGAATGAGGAACACCTGCAGAAGAGAAAGTGGCAGCCATGAAGAACAACTCCAAGGCTTGAAAAGAGACTATAAGACATGTAGCATGGAAGAGGGGGAAAAGAAATCTTAGCGGAACTGGAGGCCAAGACTCAGAACGGGACGTGGTTTAGGAGGAGAAACGAAGCATAGCCAAAGGCTGTTTTGGTCACGTGAAAAAAACATCATGAAAATAGAGGTGGCAAATAGGATGAATGAAATTTTAGAAAATATTAAAATTCAAATGATCCCATGATAGTTTTAAAATCAAGATTCTCGTGTAAAGTATATTTCTGACTGCAAGCATAAACTATGGGCTGTCTGCAGGATGCCCTGTTGCGTGTAATTGTCCCAGCGCACAGAGGCTCTCTTACGCAGCCTTTGTGTGTTCTGGTCTAGAATTACAACTTCTGAATAAAAGAATTTCACAGTCTTGAGGTTGTTAAATTACAGATGTGAAAGATTTTATCTTGTATGATATTTAGAAGCTGCAGGCCAATAAGATCTCAGATTTGCTGTGGCTCGTGGAAATATGGAAACTATTAAACAGCAGTGTTAATTTTGAAAGCAGGACTTAGACATTTTTAAGCTTTTAAGGAAATTGAAATAATAATACTGAGGTATATGAATTTTTCTTGCACATCTTGGGGAGATATTATTTCTGAGCCTTATTTATAATCCTTCAAATACATGCAGGACATTTCAGAACTGACCATTTAGTCAAATGATCAAGTTATCCAAGACAGTGCAGCATAGTGGCTTGTTTAGGAGACCGGGTAAACCAAGGATTAAGATTTTCTGAAGAGTATAAAGAAAACCTCAGCTCTTCTTTAACCATAAAATAATCTCCATCCTTTCAACAAAGCATTAAACATTTCCCAAGTAATAGTGTTACAGTTCTCTATGGCTCATGGGGATTGCTGATATGTAGTAAACTCACTACAGCTTGTAGGATAAAAGAAACTGGCTACCTCTCAAAAAGATCAGTTCCAGTTTTACTGTATGAAAGAAGATGTATTGGTTGAAGGTAGAACACTGAGATACGAAAATCGAGTTTTGGAGTATTTGTCTTAACAGGAATATGCCCAAAAGCAACTCACAAACTGTTGTCGTGGTGATTTCGGGAAGGGTGATATCACTTCATGAATGCTCTCTGCATTCTGCAGCCTTAGTTTCCCTGCAGTTACCGTCTCTATAGTCTCATGAAACATTCTCCAAGACTTTTTTGCATAACTCGTCTGCATGGTTGCTGGTCCAATATTTTACCTGCTCCCGGTGTGTATTTCCTCAGTATCTTATTTCCTGAAAGATTTCTTGTTGAACAGGGCTTCACAGGTTGTTGATCATAGTGTGCAAATATTTACAAACAGTGAGGGCACACAAATATAAAGAATTGCCACAATTTATTGAGTGAAATTTAAGTGACTTCTAGAATCAGATCAAGCACATTTTCCCCTACGAACGTGATGTAGCAAGAAGCATCTTCCCTGCCCTGCCAACTCCAGAGAACCTAATTTTGTTCTTCATTTCATATTAAATTTCAGTGAGCACAGAGTCACTAAATGTCTTTCACAGTTTGTACTACGTGTTTATCTCGTGAAGGTTTACAGAGTGAGAGTCAGGCAGCTATGTGGCTGCTCCAGTGGAACTGTCAGAGTAAGCACAGGAAACCACTGTCCCCCAATCAAACTTAAATTTTTGTAGCTGTGTCCCCTCAGACCACAGGTTTGCCACTAAACTTTGCATGCCAGACTTGGACATTTCCATTCCCAGTTCACATTCACACAGAATTATTTAGACAAGTGCCAATTTCCCCGCTTTGGAATGGGAGGGGAAATTGTATGGTGCTGCCAGGCAGTAGATTATGTCTTCGTTTTGGTGGAGGTTTCAGGCTCTTTAGAGAGCCTGTGGTTGTGACTGTCACTCTCTGCCACACTCAGAGGCTTTTTTTATTGTCCCTGTCAGTTAGCAGCCCAAGGTTACTGCCAGCTCTCTGTCAGTGCTTTGATTTTTGTCAGCTATGGCCAGGTCCTTTTAGTTATCTGCTATCTTTTCAGCTTTGTTCAGCCTGAGCTCTACTTGTCTACTAATTAGCTCTTTGGAGATTTCCCTTTTAAAACTCACTATCACAGAGGACAGGAACCGTTCAAAAGTTTTGTGCTTCATAGAAATTCCATATTCATCCACATCCCGTACAGCCATCTTTTTAAAATTAAAAGTGGCAGGTCAGGCCAATTTAAGGTATATAAGCAGCACAGCCTGTAAAAAGATACCTTTAGGTTCTTGATCAGGTATGTAGATGAATGACAGAAAAAGAAAAAAAAATGTTTCCACTGAAAGGACCAAGGTGTACAAATAAAAAAAGAAACTATCATTCTGTGTAACATATTCTCATTTTCTTTATCTTCTGGTGTGCAAATATTGTGCTAGCTGAATATAAAAGTAGCACAACTTTAGGGTACAAAAAAAACCCACACTGTAACAACATCAAGAGTGGTCTTACATCAAGGAGGGCCCTGAGGATGTCTTTGTTGTCAACTTCAGAAGAAAAGAGAGGAACAGAAGAGGAAACTGGCAGAAGGAATAGATGCCAAAGAGAACTCAAAGGATTAGGTCTGGGTGAGGTGATCGGTATTCGAAAACAGTCTGCCTTCTGGCTCTGATCTAAGGGAATAGGCTGGCAGCAAAGCCAGAGGGCATAACAGCACAAACACACCTTCAGCACACTGCTGGAGGCTTGCCTCAGTGCCTTAAAAATTGTGGTAGCAATTAGAAATAAAGGTATATAGGAGCAATAGGTGAAAGTGCTCTATTTGTGAATAAAAGTCCTCTTTTAACATAATACTCAGTCTACTGGTATCTTTTTTCCCTTCTTTTATGGCACTTAGTACGTTTTTCTTGTGGTGTCTCAATGATGCTGTAAGTTGCGCCTACATTGCACTTACATAGTGTTAATGCCTGGAAGATGAAAGTAAAAACCTTTGAATATATTAATGCTATAACACAGATGTCTTACTTTTTATACTCTTTTTTTAGAAATATGGTGTGGTTAATAATGATGCAGATTGTGCTGGATGGATGAGCAGATGAAACAGGGGAATACAGATTAAATAAAAATTTCTTCAAAGCTTACGTTTGCTTCATAATTTAACTTCTGTACTTGTCATGATAGTAGTAGCTAGGTGCAACCGTGCATAATCACATTGTTCTAAAACATCCTCGTGAAACAGAACAAACCTAATCTAAACAGCACTGCCTCGGTTGTTCAGATAACTGGAAAAAAATAATTAGGAAATGTCAGCTCGGCTCCATGGTTGATGATAATTAGAAATTTATAGTTACAGCAAAAAATACACACACAGTTTTACACTTGAGAACCAAATGTTTCTTAGTGAAGGCAAGGATGCAAAGAGAGCATGGAATAATCTGTCCAGACCTCCTTTTTTGTCATATCTCCTCATGCAACGTGTGCCTGGTTTCTTATTTTTCCGCTTTCTTATTTGTCTTATGCGTTGGACACCAGCAAAGAATTTCAGATTTGGCAGCTTTTGCTTTCCTAATGGGAAAGCTCCCTTCTCAAGTCGCTGCTAACCTGGGGGACGTTTTGCTGGCATGTGGTAACTCTGCCTCCTCAGAGCAGTCACAGTTCTATCTGAGAGCTGTTCTCGTTCCTCAGAGCTCAGGTTTTCAATGAGCCAGGTGTTACAAGGAGTCACTGGTTTAAAGGATCTTAACTCTTTGAACTCCTGTGTACATGGGGTGCTTTGCTGCTGATGTCTGGCCGGACTGACAGAATGACAAGCATTTGATTGTTTCTTGTTGTTTACATCTTTGGGTGTTTTCAGCCTCTCTTAAAACTGCCTCCTAAGTAGTCTGGTTGATTGATTTGGAGGCTTTACACATTTTTTTCTTTTTCTTGCAGGTTGAAAATTTCAGACATATTCTATTACAGTACTATAATTCTGCTGTTCTCAAGGTTGGATATATACCACAATATTTTCCTTATCAGATTAATATTAGTGGCATAAAAATAACACAGATCTTTTAGCTGCATGCATTGAAGGCATTTTGAAGCCACTTCCAGTGGTTTTAAGAAAAGTTCTGGCTAGTTGTACTTATTTTCAAATTGATTCACAATCTTCAAATTGCAAAATTGAACTGGACAAATTTTGTGTTCAAAAAGCCAATTCATGACTTTCATAATTTGCATTCCATTGATAACAGCAGGTTTGATAAGAAAGTTACCTTTTTGGAAAAGCAACAGCCCACACTCTT
>NW_010430820.1:49703-59771 GCF_000710305.1 Buceros rhinoceros silvestris
TCATTGGCATCGCATTGTTTGTTTGTCCAGCAAGTTATTGTTTTGAATCTAGCATTTGTGCACTAAACAGCTGGCCTCTTGCTCCTAGAACTACATACTGGATACACCAAGCTGAAGCAGTTAAGTCTGCATTGCATCTTTGTTCAACTGACACCTTCAATGCTTGGGAGCAATTTAGTTTAGAAAACTTACAGATATTAACAGTCTCTTAGCCTTTCCTTCCTCACAAGGAAGATGACATACTTTAGGTGTGGGCAGCTGTCACATCGCTTTAACCTTTCCAGGTTCAGGGTATACTTGTAACAGACAGCAAGTGACCCCCGTATAACACTCCTGGCAGTCATCCCTTCCCTTGTTTGACCCTTGCTATAGTTACGCTTCCCCAGCTGGCTCTTAGAAGCAAGGTATGCAGGCATGATCTACCTTGAGTTTCTGCTAACTCCAAATGACTGTACCTGAGCATGCTGATCACTCACATATCCATCTCAAGGAGTCTTCTTAGCATATTTGACTGACAGCATTAATATTCCTTTACAGCAAATTTAATCCGTGTTGTCTCAGCCATTTATTTCCACTCTGCAGTGTGTAGATTAGGGTAAGTGATTTCTTGCTTAATATAAAATTGCCTGGTTGGGAGACAGACTGTGCTTGTGCCAGCTAACTCAGATATTATTTTCTCAATTGCAGGCATCTGTTATTGAGCTCGTCCCTCTACTATCTTGTATAAATGAATTGCTATGTGCAAATGTATTTTGTCAGGTTTTTTTACCAGCTGTCATGCTGCTTACCCAGCTCAAGGGCTGTGTCTCTTCACCGAGTTTTTCCGCTTGCTTATACTGAAAACATTTAATGCATCAGTTGAATCATTTCATCTAGTTCTAGTACTACAAGTCTGACAGGCATTACACAGTCCTTGAAATACCTCTCAGTAATCTTTTAATACCTTTGTTCCAAAGTGCACATTTTGCTTTGACTGATTTTATTTCTTCTTCTGTGTTTATTTTATGGATTATTTGTCCTATTAGAATAACTGAGGTAATGCATACCCTGCAGTGGAGCAGTGATTCAGCTGGTCAAAAACACGGTGAGGATTCATACAATATTGCGATTACCAGTTTGCATTTGCAGCATGCTTAGGAATTTTCTGAGAAATGCCTCATTAGCTGGCACCAGTGAGTTTGCTATACTGGGCAGAAACAGAAAGAAGAGGGGGCCCCCAAAAGAAATAGTCGCTAGAAACATGTTGCTGTCACCATCAAAACAATCAGTTTATGCTGAAAGCTGCTCCTAAGAAAGGAGAATCCCAACAGTTGGGGAAGTTCTAGAGAGAACCTAATAATTTTAAAAGGTGCCCCCTTCCCCTCCCCCAAAATAAAATTCTTTTACCACTATCTTGAGGCTGGCTAAAGACCAAGACTAGTAAAAAAAGAATACAATGGAAATTTAAATGCCTGAAACTGGTGTCAGAAATCAGGTTTAACTTGTGGACTGAACGATGACAGGTGCACTGTGCTGCTCCTTTCCCTCATACACCCTAACCTCTCTGAGCAGGGGACTATTTTTGCACAGAGAACAGCAGCTCCTGAGGATACACTGTGCATTGAGGCTACAAGGAAGAACTACGGGTCTGTACTTCCCAGGCAAGGTTCATGAATTCTGTGAGTTCAGCAGAATCACACTTTTTGTTGAAACAAAATTAACAGTCCTGACCATAAAGAAATATTCCAGAATATGATTTAAGTTAAGTAAAAACAGGTACCTGCCAAATTTTGCAGAGAACTATGTTAATATTTGTGAGTGAGAAAAACTGATTTATTAATTCCATTATGGTTTTAAATGGCAAGCAAACCCCATCCCAGCAGCAGCAGGACAGAACTAGCCCTCAAGAGAAGAGGAGACCCAAACTACTACTCTTGTTACTCCTAAAGAACAAGGTCACTCTTTGGGGGAAGAGGAGATGTCAGTTATTGCTCCAAAAGCTCATCGACACCCTGAGTGTGTGTGTAGTAAGGGCCACAGCGTCAGGGCAGGAAGGAGAGCCACGCAGCAGAGAGCGAGCTGGAACCAGGACCCTTCTCGTGTCACAGGGCAAGTACGGCTACATCTTGCCTTATGCCATCCTTGTTTCTGTGAAGGCCATGGCACCAGAGCCCAGGAACCAATCCAGCGGAGGTATCCAACAGAAAGACGTGGAAGCTGTGCCAAGGAGATGATGCTTTCTGGTGCAATCATTTACTTGAGTAAACGGCAGCATTTTTTTATGGGCATGAACCCCACGATTGAAAACAAAGGTTAATTTAAAGTATGAAACAAAACACATCCCTATTAACGCGTTTCTTTCCTCTGCAGGCAGACATCTATTTTGCTGCAAGAAACCGGTAAGAAAACTAGCAAACCTCCGTTAGGCAAAATTGCCTGTTGTTGTTCTACTTGCCATATTTGAAGTGCAATACAGGCCATTTACTGGGGATGGGAATAGCTCTCTAGGGGAGGGACAGGCAGACAGGTCCTGATAACACTACATTTGCTTTCTTTCCAAGAGCTTCCTTAAAGAGAACAAACGGTATTTCTTCAGGGCTTTAGCAAATACCGAAATTTCTAAAATCCATGTTTGAGGGATGTCACTGTTAACATCCTTACTTTACAGAGAGGCAAAATGAAGACACGAATTTTGACTGAACTTTTGTTAGTGGTCATCTTAGATCTCTTGCATTTTGGATGTCCTGGTCTATATTTCCTCCTGCTCTTCCTTCTTCTCCTAAAAGAACCTGGGCTCCCACAACTGCAGCCCAGAAGAGTTGTGTCAGTGCTCAGCACCACAGAAAATCAAACTCAGATGATATCAGGTAGAAGTCCAAGTGTTAAACGTTTCAGCACAAGAAACTAGACTCTCAGCATCTTACCCAGGTCTCTGAGTTTTGATTTCCTCTAGCTCAGCACTCTTGTACCAGGAATTCACAGTGCTGCCACCGTGTTTCTATGTGAGGGCAAAAAAATCTTTTGTAGAAAAGGTCAAAAGGGCAAACAGCCACTGCATAAATACTTTGAAAGTCAGTCTCTGAAGCAGAGGAATGGTTATGGGGACGTCTACAGTCTTTCAAATAGACAAGAGCCTACTTTGCTCATTCTCTGAGAATATCAGGCATGGATCACTTCAAACTGAAATCCTGCAGCCACGGCTAGTGCTTTCATGGACCAGGGGCAACGGGCCCTGCAGTCAGGATCGGCATTACAATAATATTTGGCTTCAGCTGCTCAGACTGCAGGCGGAGCCGCTTCTCATCCCATTGCAAAGACTTCATAGACATACCCTAAACAACAGCTGTTGCATTACTCCCTTGGAAAAAAAAAGAAATAAAACATTACAGGAGTCTCGTCTTGGTTGGTTTCACACATTTTTGCTCTATACCAAATAATTTTTTTTTCTTTTCAAAAAATCCTATTTTACTTTTTCAAAGAGTGAAGCCACTCTGCAAGGTGAGAAGTGCTGCAGAGAGAAGGCACAGCAGCAGTTTAGGAAGCCTAAGAGTGTTCCATGCCACCACTTTTTTCTTGACTGTGAATACAGCAAAATAATTAAGATAATTGTAATTGTAAAAATAGGAAATGTGCGTGACTTCTGACTCTCTGTATGCAATGATACATTAAAAATGGTAGTTCTCTCGGTCTGTACTGCATGTCACATGAAGTGACATGCTTTAGTTTTTTTGAGCAGTTAAAAGAAGTCCCTCAGTAAATACAGTATTTAACCGTTGTTTTATTTTCTAAGTCATCTGACCCCCCACTCACATGGCACTACATGTGGTATTTGCACTGGCACCAGGATTAGAACTTTTAGTTGCAGTTTTCTGTTTTAAATCTTTTAACAATTCCTGTGTCCTATAGAAGTTCTGACAGATCCCTGACAAATACTACCCCAATTTATAACAACTGAGCCATAGTTTAACTTTTGTCCTGACAGGACAAAAATCCTGGTGCTACCTGGCAAAGTCAGGGAGGATAATACAGGTGACTATAGGTGGTTATATAGAAGGGTTTGAATTCCAGAGGAAATGAGAAGAGGAGAACGAGAAAACATGAGATAATCCCAAGCTAAATGCAAATAAATAATGGCAGCTACCAGGCGGGAAAGGAAAGGAGCAAGTGAAGAAGTGAACAAGTGAGACATAAGACCATCCATCCGATTTAAACTAGGAGCGTTACACCTGTGTTGTACTATTGCTCCAAAAAAGGAATGAGCTTGTTCTCAGCCCTGTGGGACTGATGCATTTGCCTGTCGGTTTGCTGTAGGTGAGCAGAAGGGCTGAGGGTGGTCCGGGCTGTTTGCAGTGTGTGATGGTGCCTCTGCTGGGCAGTGTGAGTAAACACCCCAGGCCTGGCATGTACCACTTGGGTGTCGTTTTACACCCTAATGCACAGATGGTGACAAAAAACCAATTACACCATTCTGAAAGTCATTCTTATTCCAGGAACAACAAACTGAGCAGCTGTCAGCGGTCTGTGTAGCAGTAGACAGCAGGAAGTAGTATCTTCTTTTAATATTTCTAGGTAAAATTTGGTAAGGCCTCATGATACAGAGCACAATGAAGTGTTACAGCAGCCTGCAGATCAGAACAGAATAGGAAGGGACCTCCAAAATGCAGGACTGGGATGTATTGCTTCACAACCAGAGGTATCATTTGAAACGAGCAAAATAAAATGCCAGTCACTGCAGTCAGCTCTCTGCAGCCTCCCAATTGAGCAGACAATCCATCAGCTCTCTTCCAGCAATCACCGAACACTGCAAAGCCAGTAAGAACCGGGATCACCATAGTTCTTACACAGCTAGGCATTCTCTTCAGCTCACACGCAGAAAGCTGTGACACAACAACAATTTGTTGTTAGAAATGTATTGAACATGGACCATTTCTAGAACAGTCACAACGAGACACTTGTGGTTCATGGGCAAGTGGGGCTTCCACACATTTTCGCTCTTCCCTCATCCTGAGCCAGGCTGCGCTGCAGCCTTTTACCAGCACAGGTATGTCAAGGAGCAGCGTGGTGAGGTGCAGTCTTTGACTAAAGCATGTGGTGCTTTTGCAGCAGGGATCGTTCGTGTAGCCACGATCTATTCTAGCAAAAATCTGCTTTTATCAGCCAGGAATATAACATTCAAGGGGTGATTTTTGGTTGTTTGTTGTTTTCTAGAAATAGCATCCTTACTTAAAATGCTTTCAATATAGGCTTGAATTTTTCCTAGCGTGGGAGAACTCTGGAAGAGAGCATGAGGAAGCAGCTCCTTTTTTTTTGGTACGCATTCCTTCTGTACGAAGCACCTCTTGTGCTATTCTGAACTGCCTTGAAGGAGGCAATTCGCACTACCCAGACCTAATCACCAAGTTGAGGTGCTTTCAGCCAGAAGACTAGGCAAGCACCACTGAGAACTGGACCGTTTTACTTCCAATAATTTAAAGTACTTCTGTATTTCACCATCTGTTTCACCCAGCTGTTGTCATATGCTAGTGGGCAATATATATGTATTACTGCGTTCTTGGAGAAGGAAACACATCTATGGTGGCAAATGTTAGATACCCCAGCCCAACATCACGTGGTGGTGCCCTTTCCAAATCCCAGAACACACACACAGGTGCAGTGTTCAAAGCCATGTTTTCAGGCTCTTATGATTTCTCCTCAGCTTCACAATTGACTGCAGTTTTTTAAAGAGCACTAGAAATACTTAGTTTTGAGTACAGTGTTTGTGATCTAACCTACCTATCTTCTGCTTCTAAACCAATAGATAGACAGGATGAAACTCACTCAGCTGAATGCTAGTTCAGAATTAAACACTGTCCACGCTATGACTCTTCCAGAGAACCTTTACAGGCATTTTATAGGAGGAAGACACATCTATTCTGGCGATTAGAAAAGCATGTAGGGATTAACATGTATGGGTGCATCAGGTAATACACGTCTTCAGGAGTCGGAAAGTGGGACATAATCGAACTACGCATAGTTTTATCAATGTTCAAGGAATATAAAAACTAATAATCAACATGACATCTGATGTTCTCCTACCGATTCTCTGTAGTTCCTTAATCCTCACCCAGGAAGAAAGGAATTTTTGAAAGAGGAAAGGATCAACTTTTTCTTTTCAAATCAGAAAGAGAACCCAAATGCTTCCAAAATAATCTAAATGGATCACCTTACGTGGTGATCACCATCTGCACTTCCTCCTGCTGACACAGACGTACCTTCCTGTGCATAACAGTAACAGCTTAGGAAGGTAGAGGAGCTCTCATGACTCAAGTTCATAAAAACCAGAGATTGCGTATCTTCTATATTCAGTTCCGGTGAATTACAACTTTAAAAACATTTTTTGTCTCCCAAACAATAGCGGAAATATTCCACAATAGTGGAATATAAGAAGATGAAAGTATAATTAATACCAAGCAGGATACGTAAAAATGCAACTTCCCTGCGCCAGAGAAGCAGTGAGTTTCTACCTGGTCCCTTTTGGGCTGAGCTGTTTGATCAGCTTCCCTCAGTCTCTGTGGATGTCCTTATACTAGTTTAATTGAAGGACCCCTGTTCTCCTTTTATTTTTGCTCTATGAAAAATGCATTGGAGATGTCTTATAATGAACTTTGATATGGTGAAATGATAATAATGTCCTAATTATATATAAAAATGTAATTACACTTGCTGCTATTATAGAAAAACTCCCTTTATAATGAAGTGTTATGTTAGAAAAAAAGATTTCATTATAGGCAGATTCCTTTACTTGTTAATTTGGACTGTGATTCATCGCTTTAATATTAAAAAAATATTCTCTATAAGTTACTTTTGATGTTTCTCATTTACAGTTCATTTCTCTGCTCTGGCACCTTAAGATGCCAAAAATTACAAACTTATTTAAGATATGCTTAAAATGCTCTGGTTCTTTAAAAGGAAGATGGGAAAAGGGGAGTAAGAGCAGTTTTTCTGGTAAAAACATTTTATCAGGGAACATGGAACCAGATTAAACACCATGGCTGTGTTCTTGCTGACCAATTGTCTTTGCTGCTAAAAAATTTTTCCTCAGCATATTATTGAAGAAAGGTAGTATCAAATACCTGAAACAGCTAATGAAAGAAAGTACAGTATTAAACCCAGACCGTTCAGAAAGAACAGTTCAACGAAAGAAGCATCCAGTCATTTCTGAAAGTTGCAGTACAGTGCAAACTGGACAAAATCTGAATTAAAAAAAAAAAAGAGAAGGAGAGAGCATGAATGAAATGTGACCTCAGGTCTGAGATATCAAAACCTATCAGTTCAGAATAAGAATATTTTCCATCTTGTAGTGTGATAAAAGTACTTCAGGTGTTTTTATGAGCCAGCAAGTTTTCCTCTGCATCATAAGGTAGTTTGCAAATAAGAACTTGTTTAAAAGCCAGCGGAGGAAGGTGATGGTAAGGCAGAGATTTACTAGTGATTGAAAAATACAAGAGAAAAATTCCAGAACAGGGAATAGCATTTTCCAACATGGTTATTAGGGGATAGAATGTCTAAACAACTTACTAAGCTATATAGTCACTGCAAAGAGACATCTCCTGAGATTTTTTGAACTGAAAAAAGGATTTTTCATAAAACATACATCCCAGCTTACATAATCTTTCCAGGTACAGAGCTTCAGTTTCCTTTTCATGGAAGTCTCCTGCCCTTGTTCATTCATTGTTTCCTCCTCTTCATTGTACTCAAGGTGGCCTCACAAGAAGAAGATCTTCCCCACTAGCCAGCAGCTTGCAGGGCTCCAGACCTTGCTGGAGTGGCTAATGGCTCGACCTTGTTCCAGTACATTATAGAAGCAAAAAGTGTGAGGAAATGGTCCATGCACCTGAAAGCTTCTCTGTACTGGAAACCTAACAGAGGAGACTCCTTTTTCCCACGAGCCTTGCCTCAGGTCTGTCTTTAGACCACCCCAGCTGTAACACCACTGATGACAAAACGTGTTTAGCTGTGGATAAAGCCAATGTGTTCTATGTGATGCCTACCCTGCATCACGCTCTTTGCTCTTGCTCCCTTAACAAATACTTGTGTGGAAACAGCTTTCTGCAGGTCTGCTGGGCCAGTGGCTATCGAGCTCACTGGGCATTTAAAACTAATTTACTGACAGTACGTCCAGCATTCAGAGATGGAAATGTTGATGCACAAGGCAAGTATTTCTTCTCACAGAGCAGAGCAATCACAGTGATTTTTGACAGAAAGCACACCTTTGAAGGTTTTAAGATCCTTGCAGCCTCTAAAAATTTCATTCTAAGTTAGCCAGTTGCAAGATATTTCAAAAGCTTAAGCTTCCCATGATCAAAGGCACTCTTGAATAATACTATTATGTTCTCCTCCTTAAATCCTGTCTACTTGGCAGTGTCGGTGAGGAATTCGGCAATTTATTGCTTCTACTAGTGAAGCATATTGAAACATGCGAACTGCATGCATATAACTCCTCAACAGTGTCACATATTCTGTCTACATCTCAGGAGCTGACAGCACGTGGCAATGTCTTGAGAAAAAACCAGATTGCTGTTGATTCCACCCTTTAATTTGGAAAGCAGAAAAGCGATCAATGTTTTGTAATGCCATTGTAGTCAAAACATGCAGTTGCCACTTTGTAGTCGCAAACTTTGAAAGTAACATCTACTTGAGAATAAAATTGGGGACCAAATTTTCAGCCTCTGGCTTAAAAATTTCTTATCCAGTTTTGCTTGCTGTGTCATCTGCAAAGGCAGGGTGGATTCAGACAGCTATTTGCAGGTGCCAGGTGGTTCACCTTAGCTTCTCATTAGTGAATACAAACACGATTTTTGCATTACAGAAACCACGGCTCACATTTCCAGTTTCACCAATAACGCACGCTGTTAGTGATGAGTTTGTGGCAGTCCATACAGCTCTTCATCTATGTTTTACCCATACTGCATTTATTAGAATATAGTAAAAACAGGGCATGTCTCCAGGATGGAGGATCACCCCTCCCTAAGATTGTGTTCTACGGTGAACTCGCCACCAGCTGCCGCCAGAGAAGAGCCACAAAGAGGAGATAAAAGGACTCTCTGAAACACCACATCAGTGAAACAACACCTCAGCCTAGGCCATACTGACCACCATCAGAGGTCCACCCTGGCCTCCAGTCGGGAGATTTGGAGACACACCATACATAACGCTGCTGCCTCCTTTGAGAGCACACGTAGAATCAGTCTCGAGGAGAAAAGACAGCACAGAAAGAACCGACTGTACCAGCCAAGGAGACCTTCCGGTGTGCTCTTTGCAACTGGTCTTGCCAATCCCGCATTGGCCTTTTCAGCCCTCAGCGTGCTTGCAGTAAGCGTGGGGAAAGCTCTTCCCAAATCTTCGTCCGCGAAGCCAAGCCATGATGATGATGATGATGATGATGAGTAAAAACATTCAGTGGAACAGCTCGGCTGTAGACCTTATGCCATCACACAGTCTCCCACCTCAGCAAGGCTGGTCCAAGGCTGTAACGCTTTTAGTTCAGAGAGTTTCTTTTGTGGGGCACTTCTTTGTCACTATCAGAATATCTCAAACAAGTAATCTTTGTCTCAGTCTCCCACACTTTTATTCCTTATAAACTATTTTATCTCTCTTTTTGTATAATAAAGCTGAATATGACTAAATGTGCAACTTGTCCATGGAACCTGTGTGATTATTGATCCTTGGCATTACAACAAAAACAACTCTTCTTGGCAGGAGGGGGGAAAAAGGGTGGGAGGTATCTTGCAGCCTACTGCTGGGCTGTAATTCCTGTCTGTTGGCTCAAGTTTGAAGAACAGTGAGAGAGCTGTTCCCACCAAGAAAATGAGCTGCTGGGAAAGCTACCAGCTAGACTCGGCTTGCTTTCTTACACAGGTCTGTGACCTACTGCTACTTATTTATATTCTGTTGTAGTCTAAATCCTGCTCCTGGCTTTTAATTCCTCGGTTTCCTCAAATACAAAATAAATAATTTTAAATTTGCAAAATATAAGCATCTGTGGCCACCTCCAAAAGATCTGAATCAACGCCTGCCCCCCCCCTCCCCCCCCATTCTGCATGCAAAATG
>NW_010430820.1:59902-62904 GCF_000710305.1 Buceros rhinoceros silvestris
AAACCTTATAATCTGCCCGTATGTACAAGTTTTACAGCTATCTACATAATAAAATACACATCTGGTTCCATTCATTAGAAGTTTTGGCATTTTTTTATCTTTATTTTATCCCAAGTCATACCGGGGAACGTGCACCATTTTTTGAAGACAAGCAATCTCCACTAGCGAAATGGAGAAAGAAACAGCTAGGACGCTCTGGCAAGTTTATCCCAGAATTAATTTGTATGACAGTGCAATACAAGATGTAAAACTGTTCCTTAACAGTTTGGAAGGAATGTGAGCGGACAACTTCATACGAGATAAGCACCCTAATTCAGCCACTAAGGGCCACTCTTCATTTACCCGGACAGGCTGCTGCTCATAGTACTACAGGTGCAATCACGTTCATACTCGAACTCCTCACTACGGTTTTGTGCATACAGCAAAACCACTCATTAGAGGAAAACCCTGCACGGTCAAGGATCATCTGCCCCTTTGCTGTTTTCCTAGATACCTGTTAGGTTTCTTAAAATAAACCCCACATATTCCCATCCTACAGAGAAATTAGAAGATATTTTCTATCCTACCGACCTTCTCAAGAAAAAACAAATACCTGGGAAAATAGTAGTGGTTGCAGTTTTATATTCAAAGGGTTTCTCTACAGCGTGATTTCAGGAATATCAGTTCCAGCTGGTCCAGTAAGGACCAGCCACCACTGGGAGAACAGAGCAGATTCCTAAGATGTTCTAACACCACAAATAACAGAAAAAAAGCATAAATTTTGTGGAGGTGTGTGGGCATCTTCAATTAGCTCGGTAAAGGAGCCCACGTCATTTTCTATGTCCTGACAAATCCGAACACTATTCACACACACAAAAACTTGGAAGGCTGTAAGCAGAAGCTCAACAGTGAAGCAGAGAAAGTCACATGCACTCACGGCTTTCTTAAACAAAACCGTGCTCCGTGCTGGAAAGTTGCAAGACACTTTCACTCGTATGGAGAAAGCATTCTCTTCGTAGCAACGCTAAAGAATTAGTGATTTTCAGTTCCTCAGTATAGATAATCACTTGCTTTATGAACAATGTAATAAATTCCATTTGGAATTCCTAGAGTTCACAGAGTGCAGCCTAGTCAGCTTGATTAAGTTCAGAAAAATACCCTGTGAAGTTTGCAAAGAAGTCAGGTACCTGAGTGATAACTGTTGGACAGCTGGGAAAATCATGCAAACCAGAAACATCTTATAATAGAAAATTGCTTTATCATTCCTAGCTCAATAAAAAATTATATATTTGGAGAAGAAAAGCAGCTTAAAGCAAAAAATGAGGGATGAATGGGAAGGTTCTATCAAGGTTGCATCTTGAAAGTGACCCAGCAGCAATCATTGCCAGGATATGTACTATTAATACAGGAGTTCCTGCGTTTCGTCACAGATCTGCAGTGTTCACGCAGGGTAAACCAGCAAAGCCTGCACAGATGCTCTGCTAACATTTGAAGGTTATTAATTGTCAATAGGTTGTTCAATTTCAATTATTTCAAACTGCAGAATATGCATTTGCAAATGCTGATTTGACATCCATGAAAATAGGAATGGGGGAAGATCCCAAACACATGCTAACCACACAACCAGGATCTTTTTTACAAAGTTTTATTTTGGAATTCCAGTTGCAAGTAGCCTCTCGCAGATTTTCACAGGGCTCTTTTTCTTGTTGGAAATAAAACTATCAATACGCCTGTAGTAAACTGAACGTCAATTATTTTTAGCCAGAGAAATGTCATAAAAGACAGACATTCTGCCCCAGGAGCTGTACAAACTGCAGGCTGAGTCACTATGCGGCAGTGTGTAGCAAACAGCAGTATTTAGCTAAAGCGCGAATGCTGGCTTTTAAAAATTCTCATGATTTTGTGTTCCACCACCAGCTTCTTATTCAGAATTACGGCAGCTTCAGTCCTAGTCTTTGGGGAGTATCTGCAAGACATTGCAGTGTCTGAGTCTTCAAGTAGCTCATTAGGGTGATGAAAAGCCACATGGTGCAGGGGCAGTGCCATGCTTGAAGAGCTCGGAGTTCCTGTTGTCCTGAATTATTAACAAGTCAATATTTAGTGGACTGTTCCTGCCTGCTGCCTACAGCAGGTGGTACCCCACTGCCTTTCACTTGGAAAGCATCTGCTTGCTCTGAGCCTCCCCAGAGCTTGCTACAGTCATTTGTTCGATTTAAGACAGACACTGTCATTATTCCATGCAACACTTCACAGAAATATTTCCTACTAAATGCTTAAAGCATCTGAGCAGCACCAGGCAGGCTGCAGGCTCCATTAATAATGCATCCCTGCTTATCAATAGATTTAGACAACCAGTATTTAGAAGCTTCTTCAGAAGGAGTGGGGTTTTTTTTCACACCAGTTAGTTTCATTCTGTCAGTTCCTTGATGTAGACATTACATCCAACTGAGTTCTGAAAGGCAGAGGTGCTGAAATGGTGTTTGAGCTGCTCCCTTGCTTTGGAGCACCATTTGACTGATGTAACTCTGAAGATCAAACCCTCTGTTGCGCTTTTGCTGGTTTCAGGGTTTGGGGGTTGGAGGCAAGGCTACATTTACATTAAACCAGAAATTTGCTTTTCTTTTTCTTTTAAATTCATTGAAGCATTGGCTTTGCGTTCTCAACAAATTTAGCTTTCTGGATGGCACATTGGTAAAACTTCTCTGGACTCAGCTCACCAGTGAGAGAAGATTCACCTTGGATTTGCAGGAGTGGCAAGCGCATTTGGCCAAGCATTCAGGATGGCAAACACAGAGCAAAAAATACCGGTCTGCTGCCCAGACCGGACAGCAGTGCAGACAAAGTAACTATTGCTTAATTTAATGTAAGGAAAGGGAAAACAAAAATATAATTCTATTTTTGGGGGGAAAAGAAAAGAAAAAAAGAAGCCACCTTGAATACCTCTGCTATGTTTATAAGGCAGATACTCTTGGATCTGTTTTACTTCTGCTGGGAAGCCTTCCTTCTGCATCGGGTTTACCCTC
>NW_010430820.1:62940-76470 GCF_000710305.1 Buceros rhinoceros silvestris
CTCTTGGATCTGTTTTAGTTCTGCTGGGAAGCCTTCCTTCTGCATCTGGTTTACCCTCTATCGCCCCCTTGGTGAAACCCACAGCCTTCAGATGGATTTCTGCAGTGCAGTTCTCTTCTCTGGTGGGCTGGTTCTGTTTTATATACACAAAACCTTGTTTTAATTGGCTTTCATATATATATAAATAAATATATATTTATGAAGCACTCAAGGAAGAGGTTAGAAAACCTTACTGTATACAGCTCTTACCCACACTGCTATCTTTATTAAAAGTTTACAGAAGTCTTTCAGCCCTGTTACCTCCATCCCTGCACGAGGAGAAGCTGCTGTTTGCTGCAGTTTCTGCCTATTCATCTCTAGAGATACTCATCTCTAGCTGATGTGAACAAACTACAAACGTCACTTTTTTTTTTTTATTTGGTAGACCTGGAATCCTTCAGGGGTTTCATATCCTCCACGTCTCTGGCCAGTCTACAGTTTCCTTTCTTTCTTTCATATGCTGTTTGTTTGACATAATTCCTTGATTCTTCCTGAAAAGAAATTTTCTAAATTTATTTTTCCTCCAACTACAGGAATCAAATGACAGAGACTTCAGCAGAAAGTATGGCAATATTAATGTACAATAACAAAGGACAAAGTTTGTTGCCAGGTCAGTTGCAGATTGCTTTTGTTATAGATTGGTTTCAATGTGGAATTGCTGGCTGCTAATGAAATAATTATGTATCACTTTTTTCTGGGCCAGTAAGATTCAGTGTGCATGCACAGATTAATCACACATGCACGGTAACTACATTTTATACCTCTTGGACCTGTAAGAGATGCTGTGTACATCAAGGGAAACTCCCTGTGAGTAGCTATCTGATCTGCTGTCCAAGGCCTTCATCCAAATGCCCCGGCTGATGGCAAATTAAGGGCCCCCTTCTGTGCCCATCGATTTGAGAAATACTTAACCAGCACCAGAAGAATTGGATGCGGTTGTACACTGTGCAATAAACAAACACTTATTAAAATCTTGAAATTGGCACATGACTGGGGGCTGCTGTACACAGTCTCAGCACTTGCTGAAGTTCATGGAAAGTTAAAGTTTGTCCAGAAAAGGGCAGAAATTGGCTGTAATGAATAGGATAGTCTTTCACACTGTAAACGAGGGCATCTGAGCTGTAGTTACAACTGCTGCTGTGCTTTCAACAGCAGTGGCCCTTTCAAACATCTGTCAAGAACTGAATGTGAAACCCAATTCTGTGATGCTCCAAGGACCGAATTGTGATATGGGGAATAAAGCCACATTAAAAAACAATCAGACAAAAATTATTCTAAGGATTTTTATGCAAATACATAAGAAACGAAATTACTTCAATCACAATTCTTCTAACTCCTTTGAATCACACAATGGATGAAGCTTTTCATAATGACACTTATTAGATGGGACCAAACATTCGTGCTGAAAGGACCTCTTTGGGAGGGGTTTGCATCCTATCCTCGCCCACCACAAGTAGTTCACACATGATTTCTCCAAAGATGTCAGAGCATATTTCAGATGGATGACTTCTAGACCAAAAGGCAGTTCAACCTCTTTGCCTCTTAATTCCTCAGCCCAGCTAAGAGGTGCCAGTGGTAACTAACTTGCAGCTCTGTCCACCAGTAACTATGCTGCTGTCAAAAACTTGTTCAATAAATTAAGAATGATTACTTGAGCAGAGGTACTGTAAAGTACCAGAATCAATGCATTAATTATGGTTTTTTTATTATTTTGAAGGAATACATTCCCTTATGCCATCATTGTATTTCTCTAACAGTAAAAATTCACCTGTCATGTAGAAAGAAAGCACAAGATCTTCAGCCCTATCTGTATGCAATCTTGATACATATCTTCACATCCTCAGTGGACAGAGAATATGAAGTAGACATCATCATCATCATGGCTTGGCTTCGCGAATGAAGATCTGGTAAGGGCTTTTCCCACGCTCACTGCAGGCGATGAGTGCACCCTTCGGGACTGCGCGGTGGATTTTTTAGGTGAGGCGCAGCATGTGCGGAACTGGCTCCACCCTTTACACCTGAGGTTCATCTGCCAGGGCCTAGCGAGCTTGGACGGTGACAGCGAAGTCCTCAGGTCGTAGGTTTGGTTTGAGTGTCCCTCTCTTAGATGGAGCCTTACAGGGCTAAACGAGCTCCATCTGCCCGGGTTTGGAGTCAGAGTTGTCCTTCTCCTAGGATGGTGCCCGAAGGCTAGTGAGCCCATCCTGCCCGTGGACACACATTGTCTGACCCTTCAGTTGAGACCTGTCTGGCTTGGGAGACCCCACCGGAGGCACATGCCAGCACCAGCACAGCTCTCAACCTCACAAGGGCACGCAAGCTCCTTCCCCACGACAAAGGGGTGTCCATGAAAGAGTCACTGCTCTATCTCTGGACATCACAGACCCGGGCACGGGGCGGCCGGGGCTGCCAAGAACAGGAGTCCTGGAGGTTGAAGTAGACAACAGGCATGTCCAAAAGCAATATAGGAGCAAAGAATCTGGAAAGAAGCAATAAATTGTGTATGGGTCTCTTTCTGCAGATTCAGTGCCTCTAAACTGTCGGGAAGAGTAGCAGCTCTTCCTGAAGCTGTAGCAGTAGGCACCTAAGAATAGAAGCATTGAGCTTCATACTTTGGCTTGGAGATGGAGAACACCTTCTACTTAGTCACGCTGTTCTTCATCAGGACAGTATGAACTCTCTGTCCCACCTTGGAAAATTATTTCACCTTCAGGCTAGTCTAGTTTTTTGCGTGACATAAAATCAGAATGAATTTTCTAACTCCTTTACAGACTTTCTTGCTTCATGCACACTTTTTTTTTTTAAAGAAGGCAATAAAACTGGTTTAATAATTTTAAAAAGATTTTAAATGATACTCACTTTATCAAGGCTGATGAAAATGACAGTAGTGTCAGAGGGTAACAGGTTGCTAATAAGTACAATAGTTTAGGAAAGTGCTATTCTAGTGATGGAAATATATATTCTAAGAAAAATAATACCACTGTAATTCACTTTTGAAAGCTATAGAGACTTCTTGGATGAGGTATGCCGTTATTAAAGGCAAAAGTACACAATTAGCTGTAATGAAATGGTTGTGCTACACGCTTCGTTAACGGGTTTGTGAGCCACCTGGGAAATTCCCACTCCCCCCGCTCAGCAGGGGATGTTTTACCGTGGTTGGATCACTAGAGGGAGCAGACAGAGCAAGACTGACTAAAGAACCACCATACTGCCTTGGAGAGCCCGGCCTGCTCAGCACGGGGAAAGATTAACAAAGGGCTGCCAGAATTTGTATTTGTTCTTCCAGTGTGAGAATTATGGTTACAGAATTCATTGAGAAAGACCTGAACGATTCCAGCTATCAAAAATAAGGTGATATAGCTATGCTGAAGTGCGCTGCAAGCGACAGTCGAGAAAGAGCTGACAGGCTGTGCATTGCACTTGTCCGTTGGAAGAAAACATACTTGTCATAGGAGATGCTGAAAAGCTTAAAAATTCAGAGTGCACAGCAGGGAGTCTCCAGAAGGGTTCAAAGAACTGATATGTTTTGAACGTGTTGACTGTTTGATTTACAATATTTAAAGGTAGAAAATAAAGAGGAAAAGAACAATCAAACTTTATACGAAGCTCAGAGAAGCAGGAGCTAAGGAAGAGCTGAGCTGCAGATGTCCTGGAATATCTATGATATTTCATAATCATTTCAAAAGTGCATCATTAGTGTAAAAAAAAAAAAGGGGGGGGAGGGAAACGAAGAAAAACAAATCCCCAACTCTGTGCTTTGACTTTATTAGCAGTACTGCTGAAATAATATGGTTTACAAAGCATGTTTTGTAGTTTTAGTTCACTTTAATCGACTATTCCTTTTAGATGAGTAACAGAAGCTACATTACAGACAAAGGAATCGGTGCAGAAGTAACTGCACTTACACCACAGAAGGCTGTGAGCTGCTGAAGTGCTGTATCTTCCTTACAAGAATTTACGATTGTGGCGCAAACTTGAGGTATACACCCAGCAGAGAGTAAAAGGCAAACACAAAGATATTGATGTACCATGTTATAGAATTATATGTCATACAAATAGTGGAAACTTCTCTTTTTGCTCATTGTGTATCAAGGACTGCAGCCTATTAACTTTACTGTTTCCCCTCAACTAGTATTTATAACATGCTCATTTGAATACTGTAGCATTAAAAAAATTTCAAATTTTAAATAAATACTTGCAAAGTTTTTATTAGCCTCTTAGAGTAATTGCAATAACAATTATTTCTGCCCACATCCTTAGACACACTCAGAAGATCCCGTGGGTATGTCTATCATCTAGCCGCAGAAAGGTCCCGTCTGGCACACCCAGGCTTCACCTGGGCAATTTTACATTGAGTCCAGTGAAACTTTGCATAAGGACCGTCCTTAGTTTGAGTGGCTCTTGCTCCCCAGTCCTTGGTGGAAGGACTTGTTGCACGTTGACACAGTGCACAACGTGTTACGCATGCACGTAACCCGGAGTATTTCAGTCTTGAACTTCTGTTTCAACAGCAATCGGGAATTTTAGCAGCAAAATGCTAATTGACAGTCACAACCAAGCCTACCTGTCAGTCTCCCTCCTACACCCCCTCACAAACAACTTTGTGTACGAACGAGCAAGCATAATGCCTGTGTGTGTGTGGGGGGGGAATGTTTCCACATGAAGCAATCTTTTGTCTGTGTGGAACTCTTGCTGGATTTTGTGGCTCGTGTACGAATGATCAAGCATAATGCCTGTGTGTGTGTGTGGGGAATGTTTCCACATGAAGCAATCTTTTGTTGTGTACGAACGAGCAAGCATAATGCCTGTGTGTGTGTGGGGGGGGAATGTTTCCACATGAAGCAATCTTTTGTCTGTGTGGAACTCTTGCTGGATTTTGTGGCTAGAGAGAAACCCACGTCCTAAACTGTCAGTAACCTGCTTATCCCGGTAGCATTCATTTCTGGGACATGCATGGCTTTGGATGTTCCACACATAGTTTTCTTTCTCTAGGCAAAATGTTACTCTCAGCCTCTTTGATTGGCTACTGTAAATATTTCACTGGTAGGGAGCTCTCTGGCTGAGCCATACCTGTTTGGGTAAGAGGCTGTATCTATCCTAACAAGGCTATTCCTATCTTAGCAGTCATAATTTTTTTCTGGTGTATACATACATAATACAACTCCCTCGCCATATGTGCAGAGATATATATATGATGCACTAAAGGAAATCTGAAGTACATAAAGATTGCCGAATCACTCACAAACTACCAAAAATACTTAAAAGCAGAGAAAACACCAGTCTCTAAGGTTATTCATACAACCTTCAGTTTCTTCATGAAACTGCAGTAGAGTACAATCTTAAACATCATTATCACTTCCCTTCTTTCTCCCTACAAAAATCACTGCCTTAATTCAACAAACATTTACGTGTTAAGTACTGTTCAGGGAATATATAATTCCAAACCTTATTCTCACACACTCCACCTTCCTGCACTGAGAATAAAATTATTGGTTTCTGCACCAGTTTCATCATCCTTTACAGCAAGAATTTTTGTGTATACAGCCTTCACCAGCAGAAAACCTGTGTTGTTCCCATTTTATAGACAAAAAACTCAAAGCCAGAAAGATGAAAGTAAAAATGTCAAGTGACCACTGATTTTCTTAACAACACTGAGACTGAAATGAATCCTGCAGAAGTAAACTCATCTTTGTTGGCTGAGACAATTTACTCCTTTTTTCTGTAGCTTTCTCCTGGATTTATTACATACCCTCCAAATAGGACAGTAGAAGAGGTAGGAGTGCGATAGACACGAGTCTCATCTCGTCTTGTCTTTTTGTGAGAGACTTTTCCTCTCTGCCATCTCACTTGCCTCTGAACACTCTGAACAGCAAGCCAGAGGGCTTTGTGTTAAGCCTTGTTTACTGATATCCTACTAGCAAAAGAAGAAAACCAAGCCTGCTGAAGAAGTTCTTACAAAATACACTACGATGCATATTTTGGATGAGAAATATGCAGGAAAGAGAAAACACGAGGAAGCAGTGGGACTCTAGCTCTGCTTTCAGCACTCCTCAGTAACAAGGAGCTGCTCTCAGGTGTAGGAGGTGGGTTTTCCTGATCAGTTGTTTAAAGCCATCACACATCCCTCTGCGTGCATACTCCTTGGAAAAGACACGCGATCAGAACTTTCCTCATTGTTCAATTTTTGTTTGCAAAGCTGGAGAGCTCTGCAGAGAACTGAAACGAACAGCGAAGTCTGGTTAAACATAGCTTTTGGCCATTCTTCATTCAGTTCTGGATCTTCTAATTTCCAGGGTATAATCCTTCCCCCTAACCAATCTCTTTTTGCATCCCTTATGAATTCTCTTCTTACTTTTAACACAGATTAAGATGACTATCATTCCAGGGAGATATTTACTCCTTTCTACTATTATCATGTCACTTGCTGCTGAAAATTTTGATTCAAAGTTATTATATGCCTCTTCCATGTCCAAATATGTAAGCTTCCCAGTATTCACTAAATATTCTTAGTTTTTCAGTTTGCCTAAGGCCCCAGAAGTACAAATTTATCTTTTAGTTTTCTCAGAGAGAGAATTAGATAAAATTGAAACTGCTATAAATTCAGTATTTATGTCCAGCCCCTTTAGATCTTGCTGTTCAGTGAAACTGAGAATAACACATCATTATTTTTTGCTCATTGTTTGGTAGAAAAAAAAAAATCTACCTTCATTCCCCTTCAAGAATATCTGAGACCTGACTTTACTGGAAAATAAATTTGGGAAAAATGTAACAGTATTCAATGTCCAGTTCTTCCAACGGATTTTTTTTTTTTTTTTTTTTTTTTTTTTTTTTTTTTTTTTTTTTTTTTTTTTTTTTGTGCTTAGTCTGAGAATGTTGAAGTCTTCCATGATCACATAAATTCCACTACTACTTCCTGCCCTACTTCATGAAATGGATATTGTTAGCCAGTTCTGAACCTTGGATATTTCTCAACATCCCTCTTCCCAATGGTCCCGATTTTTTAATTTCACTAACAGATAAGGCCGTCTCACTGCCTATGTGTATATTTCTCACTTTCCTAATCAGTTCATACCTAATTCTGCAATCCAGAGTGTCATTGCTTCCGTATTTCCATCACAACTATAAGATTTGGTTCTGTATCCAGCCCTAGGAGTTTTAATTCCTTCATCCTGTTGCTCAGGCTTCCAGCAGTAGAAGGAACAGCCAGTTTCAACGCTGCAGTCAGTGTACTTGATGCATCCTTTCACTTGCCGTTGTTAAATATCACCTTTTTCTTCATGTCATTCTCATGCAGTTATGCCTCTTTCCTTCTCACTGTCTGTTGCAGGCTTAAGTAGGTGAAAAGTTGTATCAGCATTCTTCCCCAGCTTCCTAGTTCAGAGCATGTTTCACCAGTCACGTCTGCCATCAACCTAGAAATCTCTTTCCTGGAAATTAACTGGAGTCCCTTCTTTGAGGAAAGAAACATAATTCCTACATGCGTCAGAGGCCAAACACTGTCATTCCTTCATAAAAACATCACACTCTGATTTGCCAGGATTCAGTTCAAAAGATCTGAACTTACCTTCTCCAAAGGCTGAGCCAGGTTCTCACGAACCCCAGATGAGCTAAATAGAAGAATGTTGATTCTACGGGAACACCATATAAAACCAAGTAATGTTTACAAACGTTATACTTTATCACACGTGCAGCATAAGGATTACACGTACCATGAGGGGAAACCCCAAAAGTAATCCACCGCCAGTCCTTGTGGTGGGGGTTCATATTCCATGGCCGTGCTTCTCTGGGTACCTATCTCGCCACTACAGTCCCATTGGCCTCTGTCTATCACCATTTCATTTAGGAAAATATGAGACTGGGGAGGTGCAAAAGAGAGCAGTAAGGGGTTAGGGAGAATCTATCTTTCTTCTTAGTCTATTCAGAAGTTTTAACTGCCCTGACAGCAACTAAATGCAGTTAATATAAAAGCACTGCCTGGTAGCACAATACATTAGGAAGGTAAAACCTCAGCCAATCTCATCAATCTGCTTGCTCCCACATCTTTCCCAAGTCTTCTGCTCTTCCCAGGAGAGAGATGCCTCCCAAGAGTATCTTTCAGGAAAATAATATGAAATAATTTCATACTTACATAGTTGACGATTAAACCCAAATGTTGCTTAAAACTAAGGAACAGTGGCACACCTTTTTTTTTTTTTTTTTTTTTTTTTTTTTTTTTTTAATTCATAATAAGAAGGCAAGATCCTGCATGACGAAGCCTCTTGCCATGTGAAAACCAGATTTTGAACTGCTCAGATAAGAATAGTCTGCTGTTCCATAAAACCTTAAGCTCTCTGTGGTATTGCCATCATCACTGCTCTTGTCCTAAAAGCGTTTGCCTTGACATCCCTTACTGCTGGTGCCACCACACACTCACAGGCAACAGGGCACAGTCTGGGCCTGCTTGTGCCGAGATGTGAAAAATCAATTGAATCCCCAAGCAGGTGGAATCACTGGTGCAGAAAGTGACTAAACGCTGACACTTATTCTGCAATACCGAAGTCTTGACAGAGGATACCACAAACACATACATCAGAAGGGAAAAAGGGGTGATTTAATTTAAAATAGCTCTCTGCAGAGTATTGTTATTTTGGAGCCGTGTCCCTCTACAGACATACTACTATTCGTTGGTAAATAAGCAAATTCCTTCCAAGTATTTTCTATTCACTGATATCACACAGATATATGATACGATATGGTATAACAGACACCGATATATGACATTATCACATCACAATAATGAGACATACAGAATATTTCTATTTTCTTAACATTATGCATTAAAAAAGTACAAGACTGACAACAAAGTGTATATATATTGTGACAGGAAACATGATTTTTATTTCTATTTTAAACTTGTGTGACTCTAGGTTCTATATGCTTATTTTACTAAATAATGTTTAATTATTACATCCTGTGAATAGTATCCATAACATGCAATTTAGTCCTGGTTATGAATAAACCCAGCTTGACTCCTCTTTCTTTCCATTTTTTTCTTCCTGTCATTCTCTATATTTTCTGCTGAATTTATCAACAACATGTCACCTCTGTCTCCTTTTTTCTATCTTTCACTTCACATGTTGCCTTATGTATCTGTGCTAACATCCAGCTGAGCTGCAGAAGGATTTTTTTAGTGTACTCCCTGTCCGTGTCAGTGCTGTTATAACATACTCAGGATTACACTTGAAAGCTTCTAGTCTAAATGTAAAGAAATCATATTATCTATTCTCCAAAGAATGTTAATCATAACACTTTAATCACAGTGATAATCATATACACATTTAAGGAAAAAAAAAGTATGAGCCTAGAAATAGATGTCAGAAAATTCCATGTTCGCATCTTGGCTTTTGCACAGTCTTGTGGTCGCAAGGAAACTGATTTTTTTTCTAGTTTAGTTTGTCTGTCAAAATACATGAATTGTACTGGCTTCCTTGGTGGGGCAATGCTTGAGTCAGCTAATTTTTATAAAGGCTTTGAAAACATGAGCCGTGCCAGGCTAAAGAGGTGCAAATCATTATTCGCTGCCAGTTCTGTTTTATAGAAAACACCAGGGCTGAACACTCAAAGTAGTAAATTGGTGAAACGAAGAAAAATAGAGAAAAGATACAGATTTTGATATAGAATATATTGGAGTCTGAGTGATCCGAGGCAACAAACTTTTGCAAGAAATCTTCATAATCTGCAGTGCTACTCCTCGCTGGAAGTATGAAACTGTACGTGCACAGATAGGTCAAAAAGAAACTTTCCAGTTTTTAATTCTCCAGCTTTCTGTATAAGCTCTCTGCTGTAACTATACTAATGCTAATGGAATGAGGTCAATTAACTTTGATCTATAATGACAAGAGCACTAGATCCCTAATTTAGTGGAAAAAATAAACTTTCAGCAACCTCGAACACTCCCAGTGCACCACTGCGTGTGCTTCCTATCAGACTTATAACTGAGCACACTCTAGTGGTCTCTGGCATGCCAGGAAAACTGTGCACACAAAAGTACAGTCGAACAGAACAAACGGGTTCATACGTTTGACTGTGCAATATGAGACAACGGTGCGGCTGGGGACAACTCACCCATGGTCTTCCAGCAGTCTGAGAACATCCGGCCTAAAGACTGAGGATGTTTGCAATTTCTACTTCCTGTAGCTTGTTTCTCAGTGAGATTATATAATGCTTCATAAACCAGCTAAGGCAATTTGTGGAAAAAAATGCATGTCACTAGATTAACCAGTTTGAAATCATAACTTATCTCTAATGGCCTTTCTTTGACAACAAGAAAACAAAAGAAAATTAAAGCTGATAGGGCTGTTCTAGTAATGTCAAAAGTTGGCATGCTTTATCAGTCTTTAATTTAAAAGCAGTCCTTGTCAGAATAATGATGAAGGCGTCACAGAAATTCAGCTTTTCATCTGACATATGAATCAATGATCCCAAAACCAAATCATTATATCTGTATTTTTTTTTTAAAAAGTGAATATAAAACAAGCTTGTCTACACTTCGTATTCATCTTTGACAGAGTCAGTTATTCTATTTCTCTGAGCACTCGCTCATGGCTGAAACGACTCCCTCCTCCCAGTTATAACACTGACCCCGTTTAGAGAGCACATCGCAAATAGCTGCGCTGAAATCGGTAGCCTTTTCCAGGGTGTGAGCTGACATAATGGGCGGCTTTGCTCTCTCTTGGGAGCAAGCACTCTCTTCTTCACTAGGACAAATGACCTGTAGGAGATGCATCCAAGGCCAGACACTCTATTTCCTTACAAATGCCAGATCAGATCATAAGACATTACTGTGACTCGCTGTGTTAATGACCAAGCACTTCGATTTGCGGGGAAAGCATGAAGAGGAATCAGACGGCAGCCAACTGCTGCGTCTGTCAGAGTACACTTTGCAAGCAGCCACAACACTTTGGAGACTTCTCTCTCCCTTTCAGCACTCAGCTTTGAAATTCATAGTTCCAAATAGTCCACACCACTTTATCTATAAGCGAGGCTTACCTTGCAGCAATTGCCATGTGTTAGAAGGGGTGTAAATGATGTTTTTTTCACATCAAGGAAGGGTGGTTTTCAGCTCTCAAGGGGGATCCTCTAGGATTCTTCATTTTAGATTTTTTCTTGTCTTTTTTGAGCACAGGTCCTTGTTCCTTTGAGTGGGCAGGTGCCAGCAACTACATATCCTTTCTCAGAAGTACAAGGCTCCACCTCACGCCTCTATAATCCTGAGCCTATAACATAAAAAATGAAACCAATTGTTTTTCAGGCTTGAATGAATCAGAAAAAGAGAAATAGAACTGTTCCATATTTTGGAGAAAGAAAAAAAAACCCCACCCTTACTATGGGAACAATTGAAGGTAAATTAAGAAAGGAGAACTAAATAAGGAAAAAAAAAAGATCAGATAATAGAATATGGACAGAGAGAAAAGAATCAAAAGCAGAGGATTAGAAGCAAGAAAAAGAGGAGAGAAGTTTAGTAATAAAAGGAAGTACTAGAAATAAAAATATTTACTTTCCATTTGATGCATCTGTTAAGATAACAGAAGTCTGAGGGAAAAAAAAAGAAAAATGCAAAAATACTAAATATTCACAGTGAATAGAAAAGCTTCCCAAAGAAAAAACCAAAGGAAACTAGAAAGGGAATACTTGTAGGGGGAAGGAATAAGATAAAAGGCTTGACATTAGGACATAGGCCTTCACATTGGTCACCAGTTCAACTGCCCTGTAACCACAGACAGACGCCTCGATCAGAACTGCCCACCAGACATTCGGCCCGTGTCAGGCCGTGAAACACGTACTAGAGCACTGAAATAAACCAAATATTCACTGCGCCAAAACAACAGATCAGAGGCAGAGAGCAAAGTGGAACACGGTATCTTAAGTCTCCACAAAAGAGATATTTTAGGATGACATTCTCAGCAAAACCCCAGAAATCATGCCCCCATGCTCTGCGGGAAAGCTAGGAAAACGTTAACACCTACTAGCTTTTACACCTTGACTTCCTGCAGGAAGCCAACAAGATGCATGAAAGTGGACGATAACAGCGACTTCGATTCAAGCTCCTCTGATAACGCAGCTCTTGGGATGCACCATTCCTCTCCATGAAGGTTTCCAGCAGCTTATATGCGTTCCTCAAAGCGCTGATGGAGCACACCCTTAGACGCAGGAAAATACTCAAATGTATTGCCAGGTGAGGAGCACACACCTAACAGTGATTGTTTCTGTTTATGTCAGATGGACTAGTCTGGGAAATCTGTGCAGAAAGGTCTTGGTCTTCGAACTCCTGCTTCTGGGCTCTTGGCAGGAACTCTCCTTAACTGAACTATTCTAAAAAACCAGCATTTGAACGTCAATATCTGCTGCAACAAAGAGCTGCTAGGGCAATCAGCCACACATTATCTGTCTCCTTCCTCTTCCAAGGACATTAGTTTCCTGCTCGTGGTGGTTTTATCTGCGTTTATCCTCTAAACCAAATTCATTTAAATCACATCTTTATCTTTTATTACTTGGAAGCCCTTCCTATTGTTTCCATCCTCAGGCAACTTCTTTTCTATGAAAGTGGCATAAATAATAGTGGATGGAGAAACAGGTTTGGTAAAGCTGGTTATAGTCAGTACATTTTAGCTGGCTAAGTCTTAGATTAGCACAGATATGAGGAAAGAAAATGAAACTTTTCTGGACACTTCTTTTTTACACAAACCACTTTAACAAAACCACTTATTCTGCTCTGAAAGTCAATGGTTTTGTCATACACATGTCAGTAGGTTAAAGGTAAAGCAAGACCAAGTTCTAAAAAGAAATTTTTAACCAACGTAAACAGCCTTTTAAATAAGCCCCAGAAAAGAATTTCAAAACTGTATACACCACTACCAGATAACAAATTATCAAAGCCTTATGGTATAGTCTTGTTTTTGTTGTGAAGGCGATAGAGCGCTGCACTTCCGCTTTTTTATTCCTGATACCTTCACACAAAAATTCCTTGTAATTATATTTATATGGTATACAGGTGGCCTTCCATTTTTAGAAAGCTGGATTACGCTTTCTATGAGGCTGTTGGAAAAGACACAATCACGGGAGGGTTTGGAGAGAGCAAACAAGAGAAAGGAAATCAAAGCTAAAGTGAATTTAATGTAAAAATAGAAAATATTTGGAATTATTATTTTTGCTTTACCATTTATGTTTACTTGCAGATGGATGTTCCTTTCTTTCTTTATCATGTTCTTGGTGTTTAAAAGGGTTTATATTAAAAATCCTTGTACGTCTCAGAGAAAGATTGTTGCATTTATATGTCTGTACGTCTATGTCAGAAGCACGAGTTTTGTATATAGACAGACTTGGATATATATTTTAATACATACGTATATATGCATATGCATGGACTTCTTGGTCCCACAGACAGAATTTGTGTATAGGCAAAAATAGGTGTCCCTTTTCTACACAATACTGGTTTTGAGCTTCTCTAGAGTC